>NW_027620950.1:0-28654 GCF_964198595.1 Lampetra fluviatilis
CTCTACCCCTCACCCAGTCTCTAACCCTCACCCAGTCTCTACCCCTCACCCCAGTCTCTAACCCTCACCCAGCCTCTCACCCTCACCCAGCCTCTCACCCTCACCCAGCCTCTCACCCTCACCCAGCCTCTCACCCTCACCCAGCCTCTCACCCTCACCCAGCCTCTCACCCTCACCCAGCCTCTCACCCTCACCTCCAGCCTCTCACCCTCACCCAGCCTCTCACCCTCACCCAGTCTCTCACCCTCACCCAGCCTCTCACCCTCACCCAGTCTCTCACCCTCACCCAGCCTCTCACCTCACCCAGCTTCTCACCCTCACCCAGCCTCTAACCCTCACCCAGCCTCTAACCCTCACCCAGCCTCTAATCCTCACCCTCACCCAGCCTCTCACCCTGACCCTCACCCTGACCCCGTCTCTAACCCTCACCTAGCCTCTACCCCTCACCCAGCCTCTCACCCTGACCCTCACCCTCACCCAGCCTCTCACCCTCACCCTCACCCAGCCTCTAACCCTCACCCAGTCTCTAACCCTGACCCAGTCTCTCACCCTCACCCAGCCTCTCACCTCACCCAGCCTCTCATCCTCACCCAGCCTCTAACCCTCACCCAGCCTCTAATCCTCACCCTCACCCAGCCTCTCACCCTGACCCTCACCCTGACCCCGTCTCTAACCCTCACCTAGCCTCTACCCCTCACCCAGCCTCTCACCCTGACCCTCACCCTCACCCAGCCTCTCACCCTCACCCAGCCTCTAACCCTCACCCAGTCTCTAACCCTGACCTAGTCTCTAACCCTCACCCTCACCCAGTCTCTAACCCTCACCCAGCCTCTCACCCTCACCCAGCCTCTCACCCTGCCCCGGTGTCTAACACTCACACAGCCTCTCACCCTCACCCAGTCTCTAACCCTCACCCAGTCTCTAACCCTCACCCAGCCTCTACCCCTCACCCAGTCTCTAACCCTCACCCAGTCTCTAACCCTCACCCAGCCTCTACCCCTCACCCAGCCTCTCACCCTCAACCTCACCATCACCCAGCCTCTAACCCTGACCCAGTCTCTAACCCTGACCTGGTCTCTAACACTCACCCAGCCTCTCACCCTCACCCAGCCTCTCACCCTCACCCAGCCTCTAACCCTCACCCAGCCTCTAATCCTCACCCAGTCTCTAACCCTCACCCAGCCTCTCACCCTCACCCAGCCTCTCACCCTCACCAGCCTCTACCCCTCACCCAGTCTCTAACCCTCACCCTCACCCAGCCTCTCACCCTGACCCTCACCCTGACCCCGTCTCTCACCCTCACCTAGCCTCTCACCCTCACCCTGACCCCGTCTCTAACCCTCACCTAGCCTCTACCCCTCACCCAGCCTCTCACCCTCACCCTCACCCAGCCTCTCACCCTCACCCAGCCTCTAACCCTCACCCAGTCTCTAACCCTGACCTAGTCTCTAACCCTCACCCTCACCCAGTCTCTAACCCTCACCCAGCCTCTCACCTTCACCCAGCCTCTCACCCTGCCCCGGTGTCTAACACTCACACAGCCTCTCACCCTCACCCAGTCTCTAACCCTCACCCAGCCTCTACCCCCTCACACAGCCTCTCACCCTCACCCAGCCTCTCACCCTCACCCAGCCTCTACCCCTCACCCAGTCTCTAACCCTCACCCAGCCTCTCACCCCTCACCCAGCCTTTACCCCTCACCCAGCCTCTACCCCTCACCCAGCCTCTCACCCTCAACCTCACCATCACCCAGCCTCTAAACCTGACCCCGTCTCTAACCCTCACCCAGCCTCTACCCCTCACCCAGCCTCTCACCCTCAACCTCACCATCACCCAGCCTCTAACTCTGACCCAGTCTCTAACCCTGACCTGGTCTCTAACACTCACCCAGCCTCTCACCCTCACCCAGCCTCTCACCCTCACCCAGTCTCTATCCCTCACCCAGTCTCTACCCCTCACCCAGTCTCTAGCCCTCATCCAGCCTCTCACCCTCACCCTGACCCAGCCTCTCACCCTCACCCTGACCCTCACCCAGCCTCTAACCGTGACCCTCACCCAGCCTCTAACCCTCATCCAGCCTCTAACCCTCACCCTCACCCAGCCTCTCACCCTCTCCCAGCCTCTAACCCTCACCCTCTCCCAGCCTCTAACCCTCACCCTCACCCAGCCTCTCACCCTGACCCTCACCCTGACCCCGTCTCTAACCCTGACCCCCCCCACCAGGTGGACCGTGCCCCCTACTTCGAGGCGTGCGTGCGCGACTCGTGTGCCTGTGACGGGGGCGGAGACTGCGAGTGCTTCTGCACCGCCGTGGCCGCCTACGCACAGGCCTGCAACGCGGCCGGAGTCTGTGTCAAGTGGCGGACACCAGATCGCTGTCGTGAGTGGGGGGAGGGGGAGTGGGGGGAGGGAGTGGGGGGGAGGGAGTGGGGGGGGGAAGGGGGGGGGGAGTGGGGGGGGTTAGGAAAGGAGTGTGTGTCAAGTGGAGGATACCAGATCGCTGTCGTGAGTGGGGGGAGTGGGGGTGGGGGGGGGAGTGGGGGGGGAGTTGGGGGGGGGAGTTGGGGGGGGGAGTGGGGGGGGGGGGTGGGGGCGGGAGTGGGGGGGGGAATGGGGGGGGAGTGGGGGGGGGGGAGTGGGTGGGGGGGGGAGTGGGGGGGGGTTAGGGAAGGAGTGTGCGTCAAGTGGAGGACACCAGATCGCTGTCGTGAGTGGGAGGAGTAGGGGGGGGGGAGAGTGGGGGGGAGTTGGGGGGGGGGAGTGGAGGGGAGTGGGTGGGGGCGGGAGTGGGGGGGGGGGTAAGGGGGTGGGGGGGGTTGGGGGGGTAAGGGGGGGGGGAGGAGTGTGCATCAAGTGGAGGACACCCGACCGCTGTCGTGAGTGGAGGGATTTGGGGGTGGGGGGGGGGGAATGGGGGGAGTGGGGGGGGTTGGGGAGTGGGGGGTTGGGGGAGGGGGGGGGGAGTGGGGGGGGTGGGGAAGGGGGTTGGGGGGGGAGTGTGGGGGAGTTGGAAGGGGGTGGAGTAGGGATGGGGGGGAAGGGGGGGAGTGGGGGGGTGGGGGGGGGAGTGGGGGGGTGGGAAGGGGGGGGAGTAGGGGGGGGGTTGGGGGAAGGGGGGGGGAGTGGGGGCGGGAAGGGGGGTGGGGGTGGGGGGGGGTTGGAGGGAAGGGGGGGAGGGGGGGTTGGGGGGGGGAGTGGGGGGGCTGGGGGGAGGGGGGTGGGCGGGTAGGGGTGATCCCCCACTTATGGGTCTCTGTGTAGTGAGTCTATGGGTGTCTGTGTGAGTCTATGAGTCTCTCTGTAGTGAGTCTATTGGGCTCTGTGTGGGTCTATGGGTGTCTGTGTGAGTCTATGAGTCTCTGTGCAGTGAGTCTATGGGTGTCTGTGTGAGTCTATGAGTCTCTCTGTAGTGAGTCTATTGGGCTCTGTGTGGGTCTATGGGTGTCTGTGTGAGTCTATGAGTCTCTGTGCAGTGAGTCTGTGGGTCTCTGTGTGGTGAGTCTATGGGTCTCTGTGTGGTGAGTCTATGGGTTTCTGTGTGATGAGTCTATGGGTCTCTGTGTGGTGAGTCTATGGGTCTCTGTGTGGTGAGTCTATGGGTCTCTGTGTGATGAGTCTATGGGTGTCTGTGTGATGAGTCTATGGGTGTCTGTGTGAGTCTATGAGTCTCTCTGTAGTGAGTCTATTGGGCTCTGTGTGGGTCTATGGGTGTCTGTGTAAGTCTATGAGTCTCTGTTCAGTGAGTCTGTGGGTATTTGTGTGGGGAGTCTATGGGTGTCTGTGTGATGAGTCTATGGGTGTCTGTGTGAGCCTATGAGTATCTCTGTAGTGAGTCTATTGGGCTCTGTGTGGGTCTATGGGTGTCTGTGTGAGTCTATGAGTCTCTGTGCAGTGAGTCTGTGGGTCTCTGTGTGGTGAGTCTATGGGTCTCTGTGTGGTGAGTCTATGGGTCTCTGTGTGGTGAGTCTATGGGTCTCTGTGTGATGAGTCTATGGGTCTCTGTGTGACTCCTCCCCCTCAGTGACTCCTCCCCCCTCCGTGACTCCTCCCCCTCGGTGACTCCTCCCCCTCGGTGACTCCTCCCCCTCGGTGACTCCTCCCCCTCCGTGACTCCTCCCCCTCGGTGACTCCTCCCCCTATATAACCCCCTTCCCTTCTAACTCCTCCCACTTCTCCCGGTGTGTCTCCCAGCGGTGTTCTGCGACTTCTACAACAGCGGAGATCGCGACTGCTCGTGGCACTACCGACCCTGCGGGGCACTGCCCCTCACCTGCAGGGGCAGCGTCCGCCTCTCGGACATTGCGTTGCCGCCCATGGAAGGTGAGCGGGAGGGAGGGAGGAGAGGGAGGACAGGGAGGACAGGGAGGGAGGGGTTCGACACCTGGCCCCGGGTGTGTGGAGGTGTGTGTAGATGGGTGTAGGTGTGTGTGTAGGTGGGTTTAGGTGGGTTTAGGTGTGTGTGTAGTTGTGTGTGTGTGTGTGTAGGTGTGTGTAGGTGTAGGTGTGTGTAGGTGTGTGTAGGTGGGTTTAGGTGTGTGTAGGTGTGTGGAGGTGTGTGTAGATGGGTGTAGGTGTGCCGTTGTGATGTCTGTCTGCTTTTATGTCTGTCTATAGTTTTTTCTAGTTAGATTTTTGTTGCTATTTCTTTTATGCCTGATGATGATTGCTTGTGTTGCAATCGAAACGTCGTAATATGTTATTTTATTTTAATTTATTATTTTATTTTTAGACGTGACTTAACCGAAAAGAACCAAAGAACAAAGAATAAGGGTGTAGGTGTGTGTGTAGGTGGGTTTAGGTGGGTTTAGGTGTGTGTGTAGTTGTGTGTGTGTGTGTGTAGGTATGTGTTGGTGTATGTAGGTGTAGGTGTGTGTAGGTGTGTGTAGGTGGGTTTAGGTGTGTGTGTGTAGGTGGGTTGAGGTGTGTGTAGGTGTGTGTAGGTGTGTGTGTGTAGGTGCGTGTTGGTGTATGTAGGTGTGTGTAGGTGTGTGTGTGTAGGTGTGTGTAGGTGTGTGTAGGTGTGTGTGTGTAGGTTTAGGTGGGTTTAGGTGTGTGTAGGTGTAGACCTGTTTCTTCACCTGAGGATGGCTGCTTGCGTTGTGGCCGAAACGTCGTGAGAATTGTATTTTATTATGTTTTATTTTTTTTTTTTATTTTTTTCCCTTTACGTGACTTTACCGAAAGAACCAAGAAGATGAATCCCTGCAGTCACGAAAGCTTTAAATCGAAACTCATTCCCTTCTCGGGCTGACCTCTCCCCTTGCTGCTAATCCTACTGGGGGCCAATCGGATTAGAGTGTCCTCCACTTAATAAGACTGGTCAACACACTTTCTCTGGCATTAGGTAAAAGGTAATTTTGGGGTGCTGATTCCAAATCTGGCATCAGTTTTTGTCTATCACGTCAGGTTTTTGAGATATCAAATATTGCATTTTCAATAAAAACTGCGGAAGAAAAATATTAAATAAATGTGGATATCTACATAAATCGATATTATAAACACACTATCCTAAAAATACAGCACCATCTTTTAACACTAAAGCAGTCACTGACTCGCAACAACTTGCAATCATAAGTGACAGAGTTAATTTCGGGTAAAATCAATGAGAATGGGGTATGCCGATAGCATAAAAATGAGATGTGATAGAGCAAATCTGAGATCAGATTTAGAATCAGCACCCTGAAATTAGTCTAGAACAGCTGCAAAAGTCCAGGCCAGAATTTGTTTTTTTGTTGACCAGTGTAATCGGTTGAAAGGGTAAAAACATATTGCTATATTTTGCCACTGGTAAAGGAGGTCTCATAGTGTAAATGCTTACCCAGAGCTCTCAATACTCTGATGGTGCGCTGTCTTTGAGTTGTACGCCTTTTGGCATCATCTGGTCCAACACCTATGGAGACTAGGCTCTAAGAAAAGCTGTCTCGGGTGTGGACCAATCTACTTCAAGGACAGTGCATATCATTATCATCATCTGAGTTGTTTCTTTTTGTTTGCATTTTGACTGCTTGTGTTGTGGTTATTGCAAACAATGATGCCTTGTATAAAGGTGTCAGTTTTGCACCAGTTGAAAGGGTAAAGACCTACTATTATATTTTGCCACTGGTAAAGGAGGTCTCAGTGTAAATGCTTACCAGAGCTCTCAATACTCTGATAGTGCGCTGTCTTTGAGTTGTACGCCTTTTGGCGTCATCTGGTCCAACACCAATGGAGACTAGGCTCTAAGAAAAGCTGTCCCGGGTGTGGACCAATCTACTTCAAGGACAGTGCATGTGCATATCATCATCTGAGTTGTTTATTTTTGTTTGCATGTTGACTGCTTGTGTTGTGGTTATTGAAAACAATGATGCCTTGTATAAAGGTATCAGTTTTTGTACCAGTTGAAAGGGTAAACAGGTCCCTGCGGGGTGGGCTGGTAGGAACGAACAAATGAATGGCTATAATAAAATGAAATGGCGGGGGTACGATACGAAGGGAGAGTTTGAGGCATATTTCTAGGCTTTAGGCCTAGCTGTAGGCTTTAGGCCGCTGTGAGTTAATTTTGAATTTAAATGTTTTAATTCAAAACTATCTCAGGGAATTATAAGGGAATGTTACACTTGTTTAGCCAGGAAAGCCTCACTGAGTCTAAAGGTTTTTGTAGGGTCCTGCCAAGTGTTTGCAGTTGGGGGCGATGTTGCTACACCTAATCGGACATCGGACGGACGGACGGACGATATAATCTATTGTAGGCTGGTTCACTTC
Organism: Lampetra fluviatilis; assembly: GCF_964198595.1. Classification (NCBI taxonomy): domain Eukaryota; kingdom Metazoa; phylum Chordata; class Hyperoartia; order Petromyzontiformes; family Petromyzontidae; genus Lampetra; species Lampetra fluviatilis. Next base: position 6,742 of record NW_027620950.1, read on the forward strand.
GTTCCTACCCGTAAAACCTATTACTATACTGTGTTATTCGATTTGGTTGCGTACACGGCAGCGCCCCCCGGTGGTTGTGTGGTGTTCGTGCGTGAGGATGTCCCGAACACCCTCCACACCTACACACAACGTGCCCAGGCAGCAGCTTCTGTTTGGCCACGTGGGGGCGCTAGGCAGGCACTTCACGGCAGAGGTTGCAAACGGGTTTTGATTCCTTACCCGTACCCGGCCGCACCAGGGTCGCAAACGGGTACCCGTACCCGGCCGTACCCGTACCCTACCCGTACCCGGCCGGGGGGTACGGGTATCGGGTACCCGATTGCGACCTCTGGGATGAAGTCATGTTGCAGGCGCGGGTGGGTTGATTCTAGGAACTTGAATTGTGAGAAGAGAAAAGACGTTGGGAAATGAGTGACAAACGGTTACTCACCAGTGACTCACGACCTACCCGTACCCGGAGTCAGCTACAGGCTACACGGGGCACCTTTGACTTCGCCCCAGGGAGACCAATCGCTGACCCCTGCCGTTGCCACCCCTCCCACCCCCCTGTGCCCCCCCCCCCCCCCTGTGCCCCCCCTCCCCCCCCTCCCCCTGTGCCCCCCCTCCCCCCCCCCCCGTGCCCCCCCAGGCTGCTACCCACACTGCCCTGCCCACGCTCCCTACCTGGACGAGAACGCGATGCGCTGCGTGCGCCAGGAGCAGTGCAGCTGCCTCCTGGCGGGGCTCCGGGTCCCCGCGGGGGGCAGCGTCGTGCCGGCGGGCTCCTGCGAAGTCTGGTGAGGGCATCGGCACCTCCGTCTGCCGTTCCGTTTGTCCTTCGTTGCGTTTGTCCTTCGTTGCGTTAGTCCTTCGTTGCGTTTGTCCTTCGTTGCGTTTGTCCTTCGTTCCGTCTGTCCTTCATTGCGTCTGTCCGTCGTTCCGTTTTTCCGTGGTTCCGTCTGTTCTTCGTTCCGTTTTTAAATCCTTTATATTAAGTTCGCTTGCTTGCTTAGGACCGTGCAAATCTTTAGGTCGTTTTTTAACCCACTTCCCATGATCCAATCGACTCGTTGTGCGTGACAATGCATTTTCGTGAAAAAAAATTCCCAAAATTGTACACTGTTTAGGGAAATTTTTAAAAATATTTAATTACCAATTGTTTAATGCTGACAGAGGACGAGAGGACTCTAGCCGCCCCGATGCCACGCATATAAAGGATTTATAGTGAAAAACGTTGTTTTTACGGGTTTACTTGTTCCTTCGTTCCGTGATGATGATGAGAGAGAGAGAGTACAACAGCAGGCGTCAGGGTCTGGGATCGAACCCACGACCTCCTGCGTACCAGACGAGGTAGTCAACATCTCCTAGCCACCGTGGGGAGCCCTGGCGCAGTGTGTAATAAACATCGCCACTGGGGAGACAAAGGCGGTGGTGCTGGTCACCCACCCCCTCTGTGTGTGCCACAGTGCCGGTAGCCTTCATAGCAGCTGCTGCTGCTTGCTAACAGCACTTGCCCCGACAGTCTGTTAAGGCTACACGGGGGATCATTGTCTTTGTCTCTGTGTGTGTCCATGAGTGCAGCACTTGCAGCAATGGGACTCTGAACTGCCAAGAAGCCGGTAATGCCGCATGCCTCATCACAGAACCGCACACACACACAGCCATCAGCCTTGCCGAGACCACCAGAGCAACGGAATTGAGCGTGCGGCCATGTTATTTGTTTTTTATTTGGCTAGTGGAGTGACCCGCGGTTCGGGCGTTTGAACCCTCCCCTAGGTCGGCTCGGCCTTAAACGAGTTACCCGCTGCAGCGGTGTAGTGTAGCAAACATCGCTACTGTGGGAGAGACAGAGGCGGCCACAGTGCCGGTTACCTTCAGAGGCGCTAATCGCTAACAGCACTTGCCCCTTCAGTCTGTTGCAGGCTATACGGGGGATCTTTGTCTTCGTGTGGGGAGCGGTGGTGCAGCGCTTAGCGCTACGAACCTGGTGACCCGAGTTCGATTCCTGCTCATGGCCAACACCAGTGGCGATTATCTGAACCGGTCCTGGGCCTCCCCTAGGTCAACTAAGCCTCAAATGAGTAACTGGTGCGGTGTATAGTAAACATCGCCACTGGGGAGACAAAGGCGGCCGGGCGTGGCGCTGGCCACCCACCCCCTCATGTGCCGTGCCGGCCTTCATAGGTGCTCACTTACAGCACTTGCCCCAGCAGTCTGTTAAGCCTACACGGGGGATCTTTGTCCGTGTGTGGTGGGAATGGTGATAGAGATGGTGCTGGTTGAAATGGTGGAAATGGTGGTGGTGAAGTTAATGGTGGAGTTGGTGGTGATTGTAGGCGGTGGTGGAAATGGTTGAGATGGTTGTGGTGGTGGTGGCGGTGGTGGAGGTGGAGTTGATGGTGGAGATGGTGGTGGTGGAGATGGTTGAGATGGTGGAAGTGGTGGTGGTGGTTGAGATGGTGGTGGTGGAGTTAATGGTGGAGATAGTGGTGATTGTGGCGGTGTTGGAAATGGTTGAGATGGTTGTGGTGGTGGTGGTGGCGCTGGCGGAGGTGGAGTTGATGGTGGAGATGGTGGTGGTGGTGGTTGAGATGGTGGAGGTGGTGGTGGTGGAGATGGTTGAGATGGTGGTGGTGGAGTGAATGGTGGAGATGGTGGTGATTGTGGCGGTGGTGAAAATGTTTGAGATGGTTGTGGCGGTGGTGGTGGTGGTGGAGTTGATGGTGGAGATGGTGGTGATTGTGGGGGTGGTGGTGTTGGAAATGGTTAAGATGGTTGTGGTGGCGGTGGTGGTGGTGGAGATGATCTGACGCTACGGCGAATCCCCGCGGTGGTAATTGTTGTTGTGGTGGTGGTGGTGGCGGTGGTGGCCATTCACAGACGGCTGTTGCCACGAGGGCAGCGTCTACGCGCCGGGCGCCGTCATCTCGACCGAGGTTGACCAACTTGGCCTCTGCACCTTCACCACCGTCTGCCCCGTCGCGGGTGGTGCGGTGGAGCAATCGGCGGTCTGCAAGGAGACCACCACCGTCACCGTCGTCACCACCGCCAGCACCACCGCCACCACCGCCACCACCGCCACCACCGCCGCCATCGAGAGCGTCATCGTGCCGAGGACGGAAGGCGTCGTGCTGGTCACGAGACCAGGGAAAAGCACGCCGCAAGCCGGAGGTATAACCGGTGGGAGATCATACAAACTCTACTCACTGTATAGAACAGGGGGAGATCATACAAACTCCACTCACTCACTCTGTAGAACAGGGGGAGATCATACAAACACCACTCACTCACTCTGTAGAACAGGGGGAGATCATACAAACTCTACTCACTCTGTAGGACAGGGGGAGATCACACAAACTCCACTCACTCACTCTGTAGAACAGGGGGAGATCACACAACTTACACTCTGTAGCATAGAGGTGGGGCTCAAATTACTCTGAACGCGTCTTTCTGCAGACCCACAGAGACCCCTAGAGACTCATACTCATAGGGTCCCATACAGACCCTCAAATACCCATGATCATTTGAGACCCATAGCACGACCTCCTGTAGGCCAGGCGAGGTAGTCAACATCTCCCAGCCACACACAAATAGACAGCAGCAGGCGTCATCAGGGTCAGAATCGAACCCACGACCTCCTGTAGACCAGGCGAGGTAGTCAACATCTCCTAGCCACACACAAATAGGGAGCAGCAAGCGTCGTCAGGGTCAGGATCGAACTCACGACCTCCTGTAGACCAGGCGAGGTAGTCAACATCTAGCCACACACAAATAGGCAGCAGCAAGCGTCGTCAGGGTCGGGATCGAACCCACGACCTCCTGTAGACCAGGCGAGGTAGTCAACATCTCCTAGCCACACACAAATATACAGCAGCAGGCGTCGTCAGGGTCAGGATCGAACCCACGACCTCCTGTAGACCAGGCGAGGTAGTCAACATCTCCTAGCCACACACAAATATACAGCAGCAAGCGTCGTCAGGGTCAGGATCGAACCCACGACCTCCTGTAGACCAGGCGAGGTAGTCAACATCTCCTAGCCACACACAAATAGACAGCAGCAGAGCTCGTCAGGGTCGGGATCGAACCCACGACCTCCTGTAGACCAGGCGAGGTAGTCAACATCTCCTAGCCAGACACAAATGTACAGCAGCAGGCATCGTCAGGGTCAGGATCGAACTCACGACCTCCTGTAGACCAGGCGAGGTAGTCAACATCTCCTAGCCACACACAAATAGGGAGCAGCAAGCGTCGTCAGGGTCAGGATCGAACTCACGACCTCCTGTAGACCAGGCGAGGTAGTCAACATCTCCTAGCCACACACAAATATACAGCAGCAGGCGTCGTCAGGGTCGGGATCGAACCCACGACCTCCTGTAGACCAGGCGAGGTAGTCAACATCTCCTAGCCACACACAAATATACAGCAGCAGGCGTTGACAGGACCAGGATTGAACTCACGACCTCCTGTAGACCAGGCGAGGTAGTCAACATCTGTGTGATACAATCTCATGCACCTGCATCTGTGTTTGCCCCAATGTCTGCTGCAGTTGAAACAACTCCTGCTGCAGTTGCCACAACAACAACTCCTGCTGCAGTTGCCACAACAACTCCTGCTGCAGTTGAATCAACGACTTCTGCTGCAGTTGCCACAGCAACAACTCCTGCTGCAGTTGCCACAACAACAACTCCTGCTGCAGTTGCCACAACAACAACTTCTGCTACAGTTGAATCAACAACTCCTGCTGCAGTTGAAACAACAACAACTCCTGCTGCAGTTGCCACAACAACTCCTGCTGCAGTTGAATCAACAACAACTCCTGCTGCAGTTAAAACAACAACAACTCCTGCTGCAGTTGCCACAACAACTCCTGCTGCAGTTGTCACAACAATTCCTGCTGCAGTTGCCACAACAACAACTCCTGCTGCAGTTGAAACAACAACTCCTGCTGCAGTTGCCACAACAACAGCTCCTGCTGCAGTTGCCACAACAACTCCTGCTGCAGTTGCCACAACAACAACTCCTGCTGCAGTTGCCACAACAACAACTCCTGCTGCAGTTGAACCAACAACAACTCCTGCTGCAGTTGCCACAACAACAACTCCTGCTGCAGTTGCCACAACAACTCCTGCTGCAGTTGAATCAACGACTTCTGCTGCAGTTGCCACAGCAACAACTCCTGCTGCAGTTGCCACAACAACAACTCCTGCTGCAGTTGCCACAACAACAACTTCTGCTACAGTTGAATCAACAACTCCTGCTGCAGTTGAAACAACAACAACTCCTGCTGCAGTTGCCACAACAACTCCTGCTGCAGTTGAATCAACAACAACTCCTGCTGCAGTTAAAACAACAACAACTCCTGCTGCAGTTGCCACAACAACTCCTGCTGCAGTTGTCACAACAATTCCTGCTGCAGTTGCCACAACAACAACTCCTGCTGCAGTTGAAACAACAACTCCTGCTGCAGTTGCCACAACAACAGCTCCTGCTGCAGTTGCCACAACAACTCCTGCTGCAGTTGCCACAACAACAACTCCTGCTGCAGTTGCCACAACAACAACTCCTGCTGCAGTTGAACCAACAACAACTCCTGCTGCAGTTGCTACAACAACAACTCCTGCTGCAGTTGAAACAACAACAACTCCTGCTGCAGTTGCCACAACAACAACTCCTGCTGCAGTTCCCACAACAACTCCTGCTTCAGTTGCCACAACAGCAACTTCTGCAGCAGTTGCCACAACAACAACTCCTGCTGCAGTTGCCACAACAACAACTCCTGCTGCAGTTGCCACAACAACAACTCCTGCTGCGGTTGCCACAACAACAACTCCTGCTGCGGTTGCCACAACAACAATGCCTGCTGTAGTTGAATCAACAACAACTCTTGCTTCAGTTGAAACAACAACAACTCCTGCTGCAGTTGCCACAACAACAACTCCTGCTGCAGTTGCCACAACAACAGGTCCTGCTGCAGTTGAAACAACAACAACTCCTGCTGCAGTTGCCACAACAACAACTCCTGCTGCAGTTGTAACAACAACAACTCCTGCTGCAGTTGAAACAACAACAACTCCTGCTGCAGTTGAAACAACAACAACTCCTGCTGCAGTTGCCACAACAACTCCTGCTGCAGTTGTCACAACAATTCCTGCTGCAGTTGCCACAACAACAACTCCTGCTGCAGTTGAAACAACAACAACTCCTGCTGCAGTTGCCACAACAACAGCTCCTGCTGCAGTTGCCACAACAACTCCTGCTGCAGTTGCCACAACAACAACTCCTGCTGCAGTTGCCACAACAACAACTCCTGCTGCAGTTGAACCAACAACAACTCCTGCTGCAGTTGCTACAACAACAACTCCTGCTGCAGTTGCCACAACAACAACTCCTGCTGCAGTTGCCACAACAACAACTCCTGCTGCAGTTGAAACAACAACAACTCCTGCTGCAGTTGCCACAACAACAACTTCTGCTACAGTTGAAACAACAACAACTCCTGCTGCAGTTGCCACAACAACAACTCCTGCTGCAGTTGCCACAACAACAACTCCTGCTGCAGTTGAAACAACAACAACTCTTGCTGCAGTTGCTACAACAACAACTTCTGCTACAGTTGAAACAACAACAACTCCTGCTGCAGTTGCCACAACAACAACTCCTGCTGCAGTTGCCACAACAACAACTCCTGCTGCAGTTGCCACAACAACAACTCCTGCTGCAGTTGCCACAACAACAGCTCCTGCTGCAGTTGCCACAACCACAACTCCTGCTGCAGTTGCCACAACAACTGCTGCAGTTGCCACAACAACAACTCCTGCTGCAGTTGCCACAACAACAACTCCTGCTGCAGTTGCCACAACAACAACTCCTGCTGCGGTTGCCACAACAACAACTCCTGCTGCGGTTGCCACAACAACAATGCCTGCTGTAGTTGAATCAACAACAACTCCTGCTTCAGTTGAAACAACAACAACTCCTGCTGCAGTTGCCACAACAACAACTCCTGCTGCAGTTGCCACAACAACAGGTCCTGCTGCAGTTGAAACAACAACAACAACTCCTGCTGCAGTTGAAACAACAACAACTCCTGCTGCAGTTGCCACAACAACAACTCCTGCTGCAGTTGTAACAACAACAACTCCTGCTGCAGTTGTAACAACAACAACTCCTGCTGCAGTTGAAACAACAACAACTCCTGCTGCAGTTGCCACAACAACAACTCCTGCTGCAGTTGTAACAACAACAACTCCTGCTGCAGTTGAAACAACAACAACTCCTGCTGCAGTTGCCACAACAACTCCTGCTGCAGTTGCCACAACAACAACTCCTGCTGCAGTTGAACCAACAACAACTCCTGCTGCAGTTGCTACAACAACAACTCCTGCTGCAGTTGAAACAACAACAACTCCTGCTGCAGTTGCCACAACAACAACTCCTGCTGCAGTTCCCACAACAACTCCTGCTTCAGTTGCCACAACAGCAACTTCTGCAGCAGTTGCCACAACAACAACTCCTGCTGCAGTTGCCACAACAACAACTCCTGCTGCAGTTTCCACAACAACAACTCCTGCTGCAGTTGCCACAACAACAACTCCTGCTGCGGTTGCCACAACAACAACTCCTGCTGCGGTTGCCACAACAACAATGCCTGCTGTAGTTGAATCAACAACAACTCCTGCTTCAGTTGAAACAACAACAACTCCTGCTGCAGTTGCCACAACAACAACTCCTGCTGCAGTTGCCACAACAACAGCTCCTGCTGCAGTTGCCACAACAACTCCTGCTGCAGTTGCCACAACAACAACTCCTGCTGCAGTTGCCACAACAACAACTCCTGCTGCAGTTGAACCAACAACAACTCCTGCTGCAGTTGCTACAACAACAACTCCTGCTGCAGTTGAAACAACAACAACTCCTGCTGCAGTTGCCACAACAACAGCTCCTGCTACAGTTGAAACAACAACAACTCCTGCTGCAGTTGCCACAACAACAACTCCTGCTGCAGTTGAAACAACAACAACTCCTGCTGCAGTTGCCACAACAACAACTCCTGCTGCAGTTAAAACAACAACAACTCCTGCTGCAGTTGAATCAACAACAACTCCTGCTGCAGTTGCCACAACAACAACTCCTGCTGCAGTTGAAACAACAACAACTCCTGCTGCAGTTAAAACAACAACAACTCCTGCTGCAGTTGAATCAACAACAACTCCTGCTGCAGTTGTCACAACAATTCCTGCTGCAGTTGCCACAACAACTCCTGCTGCAGTTAAAACAACAACAACTCCTGCTGCAGTTGAAACAGCAACAACTCCTGCTGCAGTTGTCACAACAATTCCTGCTGCAGTTGCCACAACAACTCCTGCTGCAGTTGCCACAACAACTCCTGCTGCAGTTGCCACAACAACTTCTGCTGTAGTTGCCACAACAACAACTCCTGCTGCAGTTGCCACAACAACAACTCCTGCAGCAGTTGCCACAACAACAACTCCTGCTGCAGTTGCCACAACAACAACTCCTGCTGCAGTTGCCACAACAACAACTCCTGCTGCAGTTGCCACAACAACAACTCCTGCTGCAGTTGCCACAACAACAACTCCTGCTGCAGTTGCCACAACAACAACTCCTGCTGCAGTTGCCACAACAACAACTCCTGCTGCAGTTGCCACAACAACAACTCCTGCTGCAGTTGCCACAACAACAACTCCTGCTGCAGTTGCCACAACAACAACTCCTGCTGCAGTTGCCACAACAACAACTCCTGCTGCAATTGCCACAACAACAACTCCTGCTGCAGTTGCCACAACAACAACTCCTGCTGCAGTTGCCACAACAACAACTCCTGCTGCAGTTGCCACAACAACAACTCCTGCTGCAGTTGCCACAACAACAACTCCTGCTGCAGTTGAAACAACAACAACTCCTGCTGCAGTTGCCACAACAACAACTCCTGCTGCAGTTGCCACAACAACAACTCCTGCTGCAGTTGCCACAACAACAACTCCTGCTGCAGTTGCCACAACAACAACTCCTTCTGCAGTTGAAACAACAACAACTCCTGCTGCAGTTGCCACAACAATAACTCCTGCTGCAGTTGCCACAACAACAACTCCTGCTGCAGTTGCCACAACAACAACTCCTGCTGCAGTTGAAACAACAACAACAACTCCTGCTGCAGTTGCCACAACAACAACTCCTGCTGCAGTTGCCACAACAACAACTCCTGCTGCAGTTGCCACAACAACAACTCCTGCTGCAGTTGAAACAACAACAACTCCTGCTGCAGTTGCCACAACAACAACTCTTGCTGCAGTTGCCACAACAACAACTCCTGCTGTAGTTGCCACAACAACAACTCCTGCTGCAGTTGCCACAACAACAACTCCTGCTGCAGTTGAAACAACAACTCCTGCTGCAGTTGCCACAACAACAACTCCTGCTGCAGTTGCCACAACAACAACTCCTGCTGCAGTTGCCACAACAACAACTCCTGCTGCAGTTGCCACAACAACAACTTCTGCTGCAGTTGCCACAACAACAACTCCTGCTGCAGTTGCCACAACAACAACTCCTGCTGCAGTTGCCACAACAACTGCTGCAGTTGCCACAACAACTGCTGCAGTTGCCACAACAACAACTCCTGCTGCAGTTGCCACAACAACAACTCCTGCTGCAGTTGCCACAACAACAACTCCTGCTGCAGTTGCCACAACAACAACTCCTGCTGCAGTTGAAACAACAACAACTCCTGCTGCAGTTGCCACAACAACAACAACAACTTCTGTGTTGCCCCCCATCACCACCCCACATCTCATCGTCCCTGTCACGGCCGCTACTGCAGCAGGGACCCGCCCGGGACCAGAGGTCATCGCCACCACCTCCACCACCTCCACCACCTCCACCACCTCCACCACCGCCACCACCGCCACCACCACCACCGCCACCACCACCGCATCGCGACTCACCAGTAAGTGTGGTGGTGGTGGGCGTGGGTGGGTTGGTGGGTGGGTCGGTGGGTTGGTGGGTTGGTGGGTTGGTGGGTTGGTGGGTGGGTAGTTTGGTGGGTTGGTTGGTGGGTGGGTAGGTGGGTAGTTTGGTGGGTTGGTTGGTGGGTGGGTTGGTGGGTTGGTTGGTGGGTGGGTTGGTTGGTGGGTTGGTGGGTGGGTGGGTTGGTGGGTACGTGGGTGGGTTGGTGGGTGGGTGGGTTGGTGGGTACGTGAGTGGGTTGGTGGGTGGGTTGGTTGGTGGGTTGGTGGGTGGGTGGGTGGGTTGGTGGGTGGGTTAGGTTGGTGGGTGGGTGGGTGGGTTAGGTTGGTGGGTGGGTTGGTGGGTTGGTGGGTGGGTTGGTGGGTGGGTGGGTTAGGTTGAGTGGGTGGATTGGTTGAGTGGGTGGGTGGCTTGGTGAGTGGCTTGGTGGGTGGCTTGGTGGGTGGGTGAGTGGGTGGGTTGGTGGGTGGGTTGGTGGGTGGGTTGGTTGATGGGTGGGTTGTTGGGTTGGTTGAGTGGGTTGGTGGGTTGGTGGGTGGTTTGGTGGGTGGATTGGTGGGCAAGCGTGGGCCGGTTTAAATGGAGCGTCGTACATGCTCCACTGTACACTGCTGTAAACTACACGACACACCACTACTATACACTACACTATACACTACACTACTACACACCACTATACACTACTATACACTACACTCTACACTACTATACACTACACTATACACTATACACTACACTACTATACACTACAACTACAATACACTACACTATATACTACACTATACAGTATAGTAGTGTAGTGTGTAGTGTAGTAGTGTAGTGTGTAGTGTAGTCTATAGTATAGTAGTGTAGTGTATAGTGTAGTGTATAGTATAGTAGTGTAGTGTGTAGTGTAGTGTATAGTGTAGTGTATAGTATAGTAGTGTATAGTAGTGTAGTGTATAGTGTAGTAGTGTAGTGTGTAGTGTAGTCTACTGTGTGTGTGTTGTTCACAGCGTGGGGAGCGGTAGTGTAGTGGTTAGCGTGATTCAGCCTCAAACGAGTACCTGGTGTAGCGTTGTGGTGTAGCGAACATCGCCACTGGGGAGACAAAGGCGGCCGGGCGTGGTGCTGGCCACCCACCCCCTCGTGTGCCATAGTGCCGGTAGCAGAGGTCGCAACCGGGTATCCGATACCCGTACCCTACCCGATACCCGGCTACCCGTACCCGGCCGGGTACGGGTACCCGTTTGCGACCCTGGTGCGGCCGGGTACGGGTACGGGTAGGCCGTGAGTCACTGGTGAGTCACCGTTTGTCACTCATTTCTCAACATCTTGTCTCTTCTCACAATTCAAGTTCCTAGAATCAACCCACCCACGCCTGCAACATGGCTTCATCCCAGAGGTCGCAATCAGGTACCCGATACCCGTACCCTACCCGTACCCGGCCGGGTACGGGTAGGCTACGGGTACGGGTAGGGTACGGGTACGACCGGGTACGGGTACCCGTCTGCGACCCTGGTGCGGCCAGGTTCGGGTAAGGAATCAAAACCCGTTTGCGACCTCTGTCCGGTATCCGTCACAGGTGAGACTTGCTAACAGCTCTTGCCCCGACAGTCCGTTCAGGGCCATCTTTGTCTTTATCTTTGTTTTCTTGTCATCCACAGCTCGCTGCTTCTGCCAAGTGGGGCAGCTGGTGACGGCTTCGGGTGAGTGGAGTGACTCATGCAGCCAGCTATGGCTGCAGGGTTTTTGGTGGTTCATGTTGTTGACGTCGTTTATTGTGAAGATTCGGTCACAGTTCCTGTGACCTGCACTGTTTCATTGCTTTTATGGCTTTATTTTGGTGATTTTCGAAAAGTGTATTGTTTTGGCCATGTTTGTGTTGTTGTAGTACAGAGTTAGACTGATGGCCTTAATCTAAGTTGTCTTGAGATTGTTGTTGTTTGACTTTGATGGCTTTATTTTGGTGATTTTCGAAAAGTTTTTTCGGATTGGCCATGTTTGTGTTGTTGTAGTACAGAGTTAGACGAACCTTCGTAAACACTCTTGTTTCTCTGTACCCCCCAGGCGAGGTGCTGTACAACACCACTCAGTGGGACGGCAAGTGTAGTAGTAGCAGTAGCAGCGGTATCTCTACGCTGGATTCGCACATCGCAGTATTAACCAGGGCTGCCGGCTGGTTCCGAACCTTCGTAAACCCTCTTGCTACTCTGTACCCCCCAGGCGAGGTGGTGTACAACACCACGCAGTGGGACAGCAAGTGTAGTAGTAGCAGTAGCAGCGGTATCTCTACGCTCGATACGCACATCGCAGTATTAACCAGGGCTGCCGGCTGGTTCCGAACCCTCTTGTTTCTCTGTGACCCCCAGGCGAGGTGCTGTACAACACCACGCAGCGGGACGGGACGTGTCGCGTGGCCATCTGCAAGCCGGACTGCTCTGGCGTGGAGGCGATGGTGGTGCCGTGCCCGGCCACCACCGTCAAAGCTCCGCCCACAACCGTCAAAGCTCCGCCCACAACCACCAAGGCTCCGCCCACAACCACCAAGGCTCCGCCCACAACCGTCAAGGCTTCGCCCACCACCACCAAGGCTCCGCCCACAACCGTCAAAGCTCCTCCCACAACCACCAAGGCTCCGCCCACCACCAAGGCTCGGTCGACCACCACCAAACCCACCACCAAACCCACCACCAAACCCACCACCAAACCCACCACCAAACCCACCACCAAACCCACCACCAAACCCACCACCAAAGCAACGGTCCCTCTGCCATGCTGTGCAACGTTGAAGCCCCCTCGCAAGGCAAGAGAGACTCGCTCATAGAGAAGTGTTTGACTCACATAGAGAAGTGTAGACTCACATAGAGAAGTGTAGACTCACATAGAGAAGTGTTGACTCGCATAGAGAAGTGTAGACTCACATAGAGAAGTGTTGACTCACACATAGAGAAGTATTGACTCACACATAGAGAAGTATTGACTCACACATAGAGAAGTGTTGACTCACATAGAGAAGTGTAGACTCACATAGAGAAGTATTGACTCGCACATAGAGAAGTGTTGACTCACATAGAGAAGTGTAGACTCACATAGAGAAGTGTTGACTCGCACATAGAGAAGTGTAGACTCACATAGAGAAGTGTTGACTCACATAGAGAAGTGTAGACTCACACATAGAGAAGTGTTGACTCACATAGAGAAGTGTAGACTCACATAGAGAAGTGTAGACTCACATAGAGAAGTGTTGACTCACATAGAGAAGTGTAGACTCACATAGAGAAGTGTTGACTCACATAGAGAAGTATTGACTCACACATAGAGAAGTGTTGACTCACATAGAGAAGTGTTGACTCACATAGAGAAGTGTAGACTCACATAGAGAAGTGTAGACTCACATAGAGAAGTGTAGACTCACATAGAGAAGTGTAGACTCACATAGAGAAGTGTAGACTCACATAGAGAAGTGTTGACTCACATAGAGAAGTGTAGACTCACATAGAGAAGTGTAGACTCACATAGAGAAGTGTAGACTCACATAGAGAAGTGTAGACTCACATAGAGAAGTGTTGACTCACATAGAGAAGTGTAGACTCACATAGAGAAGTGTTGACTCACACATAGAGAAGTGTTGACTCACATAGAGAAGTATTGACTCACATAGAGAAGTATTGACTCACATAGAGAAGTGTTGACTCACACATAGAGAAGTATTGACTCACATAGAGAAGTATTGACTCACATAGAGAAGTGTTGACTCACACATAGAGAAGTATTGACTCACATAGAGAAGTGTTGACTCACATAGAGAAGTGTTGACTCACATAGAGAAGTGTTGACTCACATAGAGAAGTGTTGACTCACTTGTAGAGAAGTGTTGACTCACTCGTAGAGAAGTGTTGTTTTAAAGTTCGATTTAAAGCTTTCGTGACTGCAGGGATTCATCTTCTTGGTTCTTTCGGTAAAGTCACTCATTCAGACGCTGTCTTTCCGACAGACCTGTTCTTCACCTGAGGACAGCTGCTTGCGTTGTGTCCGAAACGTCGTGAGAATTGTATTTTATTATGTTTTATTTTGATTATTTTATTATTTCCCTTCTACGTGACGACTTTACCGAAAGAACCAAGAAGATGTTGTTTTAAAGTTTTGCTGGCTGGCAGGCTGCCTGGCTGGCACGCCACCGAGTGAGCAGCGGGGCAGGTAGGCGCATCACCCTGCTCGTCCGCGAGGTGACGTCACGGCGTGTTGACGTCACGCCCCCTCCCCCCTCTCCCCCGGCCACCCTTCCCAGCTGGGTGAGCGGTGGAACACAACCGACTGCATGGTGGCCACGTGCACTGGGCCCGGCCCGCAAGTGACGATGGTGAAGCGGCCGTGCTCCCCGCTGCCCGCCCCCGTGTGCGACTCGGGCCGCAAGGCCGTGCGGGTGGACGACGCCGACGGCTGCTGCTACCGCTGGGAGTGCGACTGTGAGTTTTGTTGGGGTGGACGTCGCGGGAGTCGGAGGCGAGGGGGTTGGTGGTGGTGGTGGTGGAGGACTCCACCCGAGTGACGTTAGGTCGGTGACGCTTTGCTTCTGTCTCCTCTCGGGAGAGGGGACGGAGAGAGGGAGAGGAGAGTTATGGGTAGGGTACGGGTATCGGGTACCCGATTGGGACCTCTGGGATGAAGCCATGTTGCAGGTGCGGGTGGGTTGATTCTAGGAACTTGAATTGTGAGAAGAGACCATTTGTCGGGAAATGAGTGACAAACGGTTACTCACCAGTGACTCACAGCCTACCCGTACCCGGCCGCACCAGGGTCGCAAACGGGTACCCTACCCGTACCCGGCCGGGTATCGGGTAGGGTACGGGTATCGGGTACCCAGTTGCGACCTCTGCCCCCGAGTGACGTTAGGTCGGTGACGCTTCGCTTCTGTATCCTCTCGGGAGAGGAGAGATAGGAAAGTTCAAGTTCATTTATTAGGTGTAGCCCTGTGAGCCATTCGGCTCTTGAATCGGGTGCAACCGCAACAAACAAAAAGCAAAAACATGAACAGAAAACATCTTAGAGTGAATATGTGAGTGCAAACAGAACATCCAAGAAAAGACAGCAAAACATTGCAGAAAAAAATCACTGTACACACCAACGCTGTGTGCAAAAATCCCAGTGGGATGCAAGTCAAACAACCAACAACAACCACAAGATAACTTAGATTAAGGCCATCAGTCTAACTCTGTACTACAACAAACAAACATGGCTAAACCAAAAAACGTTTCGAAAATCACCAAAATAAAGCCATAAAAGTCAAACAACAACCACAAGACAACTTAGATTAAGGCCATCAGTCTAACTCTGTACTACAACAACACAAACATGGCTAAACCAATACACTTTTCGAAATCACCTAAATAAAGCCATGAAACCAATGAAACAGTGATCATGAATAAAAAAGGCCTCCCCTGACTCGATTGAGAGGTACCGAGGCTTTTGCCAAGAGGGCGGCATCTGCAGCAGACGCTGCTTTTCAGCGTCCCCTGTGAGGTCCCCTCCGTTCCCCGCAGGGTGTCTCCCGCCTCGCCACCAAATAATAAAAAATCACGTCGTGATTTTTATTATTTTATTTTTATTAATTTTAATTTCCGTTTTTTTTCACCTACGTGACTTTACCTAAAAACACTTAAGAGAATGAATCCTTGCAGTCACGAAAGCTTGAAATCTAGAACAAATATAAACGGGCTAATTTTTTATTTGATAATTATGTAGGATTAGCAGCATCAAAGGGAGGGAGTAGGGTTAGTAGTAATACATCGAAAAGATACAGTAAATGCAGCTGTGACGGTCCCATCTGATGACAGAGACTTCTGTTGCCTCCCAAACGTCGTGATTTTTAATTTTTTAGTTTTTATTAATTTTAATTCCCTTTTTTTCACCTACGTGACTTTACCGAAAAACACTAAGAGTTTGAAAGCTTCCCTCGCCGCCCGCGTCCACCATGACAGGAGTCAGCTCCCTGCGGGCCTCGGCTTTCAGCGGCCGCGTCCACAGTGCCGAGGTCCCGAACGCCGTCCGCTCGGACTACAACGTCCGCGCTCTCCCCTGGAGCGCAGGAGAGTTGTTTTCTCCGGAGTTGTCAAAGTTGAAATCTTCCTGCGCCCCCCCCCCGGCTCTTCTGCCAGACGTTCCCAGAAATATGCCCGGCGTCCTTCATTCGACGTCCATCCGTTCGGTGCCCCAAGCGTCGGATCCAACCTGCCACCAGGTGGTGATCGGTTGACATCTCTTGCCCCTCTCTTCACCTGAGATGTCCATAACTTAGGTCCAATGACGCAGCTTCGAAGTCCGTCGTCGGCTTTACGGTCAAGTAGTGCGCGTAACGATGCAACGCCACCCGAAGCACAACGGCACGAAGAAGGAGACGTAGTAGCAGCAAGCGAGACGCTGGGTCGAACCCACGACCGCCTGTATACGAGGCAAGGTGGTTAACATCTCAACCGGACCCATTCGCAGGGCATGATTTTTGTCGCGCCTTCATTACGGTACGCGCTAAATTAACCGCGCGCGTTGTTCGCCCGCCCACCCATCCACTCACTCGCTCACCCCACTAACAAACCCACTCGCTCACCCATCTACCTGCTCAACCCACCAAACTCACCCTCCCGACTCCCCGCCAACCTCACCACCCAACCCACCCACACAACTCACCCAACCCACCCAACCCAACCAACCAACCCACCACCCAACCAACCCACGCAACCCACTCACAAACCCACCCAATCCAACCCACCCACCAACCAACCCACCCACTCAACCCACCCACAAACCCACCCAATCCACCCCTCCCACCAAACCTACCCACAAACCCACCCACAAACCCACCCAACCCACCCACCCAACCCACTCACAAACCCACCCAATCCAACCCACCCACCAACCAACCCACCCACCCAACCCACTCACAAACCCACCGAACCCACCCCACCCCCCCCCCCACACACAGGCCTCTGCACGGGCTTCGGTGACCCCCACATGCGCACGTTCGACGGCGCCGCCTACACGCTGCTCAACCCGTGCAGCTACGTGCTGCTGCAGGAGAAGCGGAAGACCTACGACCTCTCCATCAGCGCCGACTACTTCGACTGCAACGACCGCCAGAACGTCTCGTGCCCCCGCACGCTCATCATCGTCTACAAGGGCAATGAGCTGCGCGTCGGCCTCGCCTCAGAGGTCAACTTCGCTCTGCGAAAGGTCAGCCATTTTCCCATGGCTCTGCCCCCAGCCCCACCCACTTTCCCCCTGGCTCCGCCCACTTTCCCCTGGCTCCGCCCACTTGCCACCTGGCTCCGCCCCCAGCCCCACACATTCCCCCTGGCTCCGCCCACTTTCCCCCTGGCTCCGCCCCTTGCCCCCACCCACGTTCCCCTGACTCCGCCCCTTGCCCCACCCACTTTCCCCTTGGCTCCGTCCACTTTCCCGTGGCTCCGCCCCTTGCCCCACCCACTTTCCCCTGTCTCTGCCCCCAGCCCCACCCACTTTCCCCCTGGCCCCGCCCCTTGCCCCGCCCACTTTCCTCTGGCCCCGCCCCCAGCCCCACCCACTTGCCCCCCTGGACACGCCACCTGCTACCTGTCCGCCACCCCGCAGGCATCGTCAGGGTCGGGATCGAAGACGCGACCTCCTGCGTACCTGGCGAGGTAGTCAACATCTTCCCCCCCCCTACCCTCCCCCCAGTTCAATGTGCATCAGGCAGGAAGGCTCCATACCACCCTGACACTCCCGATCCTCCCGATCTTTGACTTCCGCTCCCTCGTGGCTCGCAAACCTCGAAAGACGAAAATCTTCGCCCCCCTCCCCTCCCTCCTCCCCCCCCTCAGATCCAGCTGAAGGGCCAGACCAGGAAGGCTCCGTTCACCGACAAGGGCTTCCAGGTGTCGTCGGTGAAGACGGACGACTTCGTGGTGATCCCCGACATCCGCGTCAAGATCCAGTTCAACGGCCTGGGCTTCCTCATCGACGTGCCCAGGGAGCTGTTCGGAGACAACACGGAGGGCCAGTGCGGTACGTGGGGACTAGGGGCGGGGCACAGGGAGAGGGGGGAAGATGGGGGAGTGGGGGGGGGTAGGGGTGGGTAAGGGGGGAGGGGCACCTGCCGCTGCATTTGAATCCGCCGAATCCTCCTCCTCAACCACCCCTTCAATCACCATTGGAACCTCATTTGCCAGTAAAAAATATAATTGTTTTTTTTACCCTTTTATCTGGCAACAAAACTGACACCTTTTTTTTACGAGGAGTCATGTTTGCATAGACCACAATACCTGCAGTCGTAATGCAAACAAAAACACACAACTCTGATAATGGATATGCACTGTCCTTGAAGTTGATTGGTCCACACCCGAGACAGCTTTCCTTAGAGCCTAGTCTCACATGGTGTTGGACCAGATGACGCCAAAAGGCGCACAACTTCAAGGACAATGCACCATCAGAGTATGAGAGCTCGGGGTGAAGCATTTACACCATACACCCTCCAATCCCCTCCAACTCCCCACCTCCCCCCCCCCTCCAATCCCCTCCTCCCCTCTTCCTCCTCCTCCTCCACTCCTCTGCTCTTCCCCACCTCCTCCTCCCCACCTCCCCTCCACCTCCCCCCCCACCTCCTCCTCCCCACCTCCTCCTCCCCACCTCCTCCTCCCCACCTCCTCCTCCCCACCTCCTCCTCCCCACCTCCTCCTCCTCCCCACCTCCTCCTCCCCACCTCCCCCCCACCTCCTCCTCCCCACCTCCTCCTCTACCCCTCCTCCTCCTCCCCACCTCCTCCTCCCCCCCACCTCCTCCTCTACCCCTCCTCCTCCTCCCCACCTCCTCCTCCCCACCACCTCCTCCTCCCCACCTCCTCCTCCCCACCTTCTCCTCCCCACCTCCTCCTCCCCACCTCCTCCTCCTCTCCCTCCCCTCCTCCCCTCTTCCGCCTCCTCCACTCCTCTGCTCTTCCCCTCCCTCGTCCTCCTCCTCCCCACCTCCTCCTCTTCCCCACCTCCTCCACTCCCCTCCCTCTTCCTCCTCCTCCTCCACACCCTCCCCCCCCCACCTCCCAGGCACGTGCAACAACCGCCGAGGCGACGACTGTGCGGGTCGCGACGGGGCGGCTCGCTCCGCCGACTGCTGCACCCGCGCGGCGCAGGACTGGCTCATCGCAGACGCCTCCAAGCCGCTCTGCGCCAAGGCGGTGCCGCTGCCCCCGGGCACCGGCTGCAAGGCGCCGGTGGTGGTGCCAGTGCCGGTGGTGCCGGAGAGGACGTGCGCCGACGCCAAGATCTGCGACGGGCTGATCCTCCAGTGAGCCGCGGGAGAGGCAGGCGGAGAGAAGGAGACGGAGAGAGATGAGGAGAGAGATGGAGAGAGACCGAGACAGAGATATAGGACAGAGAGAGAGAGATAAGGAGAGAGAGAGAGATGAGGAGAGAGGAGAGAGACAGAGAGAGACAGAGACAGAGATAGAGGACAGAGACAGAGAAAGATAAGAAGAGAGACAAAAAAAAGAGAGACAGAGAGAAGAGAGAGATAAGAGAGATAAGGAGAGAGAGAGGAGAGAGAGGAGAGAGACGGAGAGAGATTTGTGGATCGCTGGGTCGTCCTCAGCCTCGAGGATGACATCACGAGTCTGATGATGGAGCGACTGGGGGGGGGAGGCAGGTGACAGGGCAGGTGAGGGGGCAGGTGATAGGGCAGGTGAGGGGTCACGTGAGGAGTCAGGTGACTAGTCAGGTGATGGGGCAGGTGAGGGGGCAGGTGATAGGGCAGATGATGGGGCAGGTGAGGGGGCAGGTGAGGGGGCAGATGATGTGGTCAGGTAACAGGGCAGGTGATGGGGGCAGGTGAGGGGGCAGGTGAGGGGGCAGGTGAGGAGGCAGGTGAGGAGGCAGGTGATCGGGGCAGGTGATCGGGGCAGGTGAAGGGGCAGGTGATCGGGGCAGGTGAGGGGTCAGGTGATAGGGCAGGTAACAGGGCAGGTGAGGGGGCAGGTGAGGAGTCATGTAAGGGGGCAGGTGACGGGGCAGGTGACGGGGCAGGTGAGGAGGCAGGTGAGGGGGCAGGTGATGGGGCAGGTGAGGGGGCAGGTGATGGGTCAGGTGAGAGGGCAGGTGACAGGGCAGGTGAGGGGGCAGGTGTGGGGGCAGGTGATGGGGCAGGTGATGGGGCAGGTGATGGGGCAGGTGTGGGGGCAGGTGACAGGGCAGGTGAGGGGGCAGGTGAGGGGGCAGGTGAGGGGGCAGGTGAGGGGGCAGGTGAGCGGGCAGATGAGGGGGCAGGTGAGGGGGCAGGTGAGGGGGCAGGTGAGGTGGCAGGTGAGGAGTCATGTGAGGGGGCAGGTGACGGGGCAGGTGAAGGGGCAGGTGAGGGGGCAGGTGAGGGGGCAGGTGAGGGGGCAGGTGAGGGGGCAGGTGAAGGGGCAGGTGAGGGGGCAGGTGATGGGGCAGGTGAGGGGTCAGGTGAGTAGTCAGGTGAGGGGGCAGGTGAGGGGTCAGGTGATGGGGCAGGTGATGGGGCAGGTGAGGGGGCAGGTGACAGGGCAGGTGAGGGGTCAGGTGACGGGGCAGGTGTAGGGGCAGGTGATGGGGCAGGTGAGGAGTCAGGTGATAGGGCAGGTGACAGGTCAGGTGACAGGTCAGGTGACAGGGCAGGTGACAGGGCAGGTGAATGGGGAGTTGAGGGCAGGTGAGTGCACCGCCTCCTCCACCTTAACTCATCACCCCCCCTTCCACCCCCTCACCCCCAAACCCACCCCCTCGCACCCTCCCCCCCCACCCTCGCACCACCCCAACCCATCCCCTCCCCCCCCCACACAGGACGTTCTCTGCATGTGCGTCCGTGGTGGAGCTGGCCCCGTTCCGTGCGGGCTGCGCTTTCGACCATTGCGTCGTGAACCGCTCAGCCGTCGACTGCTCCAGCGCGCAAGCCGCCGCCGCCGAGTGCGGCCGGGCCGGCGCCTGCGTCGACTGGAGGCCCCGCGCCGCCGGGAGATGCCGTGAGATGCCATCGTTGCTCGCATCGTTGTCGTCGTCGCTACCGTCATCTCGGCCATCATTGCCATCACTACCACTACCATCATCACCACTGCTGCCATCATCATCACCGCCGCCACTACTACCACCACCACTGACACCACCACCACTACCATCACCACCACTGCTACCATCATCACCACCACCACTACCGCCACCATCACCACCAGTGACTACTACCACTGCCACCACCACTGCCACCACCACTGACACCACCACTACTACTACTACCACCACTTAAACCACTACCACCACTACCGCCACCATCACCACCACTGCCTACCCCCACCACTACCATCATCACCACTGCTGCCATCATCACCGCCGTGACTACTACCACCACCAGCGCCACCACCGCCACCACTGCCTATCCCCACTGCCACTGCCACCACCACCACGACTACCATCACCACCACTACTACTACTACCACCACTTAAACCACTACTACCACTTAAACCACTACCGCCACCACCACCACCACTGCCTACCATCACTACCACTACCATCATCACCACTGCTACCATCATCACCACCACCACCACTACCGCCACCACCGCCACCATCACCTACACTGCCTACTACCACTGCCACCACCACTGACACCACCACCACCACTAACACCACTATAATACTACCACCACTTAAACCACTACCACCACTACCGCCACCATCACCACCACTGCCTACCCCCACCACTACCATCACCACCACTACCACCAGTACTACTACTACCACCACTTAAACCACTACCACCACCACCATCACCACCACTGCCTACCCCCATTACCACCACCACCACCACTACCATCACCACCACTACCACCACCACTACTACTACTACCACCACTTAAACCGCTACCACCACTACCGCCACCACCATCACCACCACTGCCTACCCCCATTACCACTGCCACAACCACCACCACTG
>NW_027620951.1:0-3000 GCF_964198595.1 Lampetra fluviatilis
TGAGTGAGTGAGTGAGTGAGTGGGTGGGTGGGTGGGTGAGTGAGTGGGTGGGTGGGTGGGTGAGTGAGTGGGTGGGTGCATGGGTGGGTGAGTGGGTGAGTGATTGATTGAGTGGGTGAGTGAGTGGGTGAGTGAGTGAGTGATTGATTGAGTGGGTGAGTGAGTGGGAGAGTGGGTGAGTGAGTGGGTGGGTGAGTGAGTGGGTGGGTGGGTGAGTGGGTGGGTGGTTGAGTGGGTGGGTGAGTGGGTGAGTGGGTGAGTGAGTGGGTGAGTGAATGGGTGAATGAGTGGGTGAGTGGGTGGGTGAGTGGGTGGGTGAGTGAGTGGGTGATTGATTGAGTGAGTGGGTGAGTGGGTGGGTGAGTGGGTGGGTAGGTGAGTGAGTGGGTGAGTGAGTGGGTGGGTGATTGAGTGGGTGGGTGAGTGAGTGGGTGAGTGAGTGGGTGAGTGGGTGGGTGAGTGGTTGGGTGAGTGGGTGAGTGAGTGGGTGAGTGAGTGGGTGAGTGAGTGAGTAAGTGAGTGGGTGGGTGGGTGAGTGGGTGGGTGAGTGAGTGAGTGGGTGGGTGAGTGAGTGGGTGGGTGAGTAGGTGGGTGGGTGAGTAGGTGAGTGGGTGAGTGGGTGGGTGGGTGGGTGTGTGGGTGGGTGGGTGGGTGAGTGAGTGGGTGGGTGAGTGAGTGGGTGGGTGGGTGGGTGGGTGAGTGAGTGGGTGGGTGGGTGAGTGAGTGAGTGAGGTGAGTGATTGATTGAGTGGGTGCGTGAGTGAGTGGGTGGGTGGGTGAGTGAGTGGGTGAGTGAGTGAGTGAGTGATTGATTGAGTGGGTGAGTGAGTGGGTGAGTGGGTGATTGAGTGAGTGGGTGGGTGAGTGAGTGGGTGGGTGGGTGAGTGAGTGGGTTGGTGTGTGGGTGAGTGGGTGAGGTGAGTGATTGATTGAATGGGTGCGTGAGTGAGTTGGTGGGTGAGTGGGTGAGTGAGTGGGTGAATGAGTGAGTGGGTGGGTGAGTGAGTGAGTGAGTGGGTGGGTGAGTGAGTGGGTGGGTGGGTGGGTGGGTGCATGGGTGGGTGATTGGGTGAGTGGGTGAGTGATTGATTGAGTGGGTGAGTGAGTGGGTGAGTGAGTGAGTGAGTGATTGATTGAGTGGGTGAGTGAGTGGGTGAGTGGGTGAGTGAGTGGGTGGGTGAGTGAGTGAGTGAGTGAGTGGGTGGGTGGGTGAGTGATTGATTGAGTGGGTGAGTGAGTGGGTGAGTGAGTGGGTGAGTGAGTGGGTGAGTGAGTGGGTGAGAGGGTGGGTGAGTGGGTGGGTGAGTGAGTGGGTGGGTGAGTGAGTGGGTGGGTGAGTGAGTGGGTCGGTGTGTGGGTGAGTGGGTGAGGTGAGTGATTGATTGAATGGGTGCGTTAGTGAGTTGGTGGGTGAGTGGGTGAGTGAGTGAGTGAGTGGGTGAGTGAATGAGTGGGTGGGTGAGTGAGTGAGTGGGTGGGTGAGTGAGTGGGTGGGTGTGTGGGTGAGTGTGAGAGGTGAGTGATTGATTGAGTGGGTGCGTGAGTGAGTGGGTGGGTGCGTGGGTGAGTGAGTTATTGATTGATTGAATGAGTGAGTGAGTGGGTGAGTGAGTGAGTGAGTGGGTGAGTGAGTGAGTGAGTGGGTTAGTGGTTGGGTGGGTGAGTGGGTGGGTGCGTGAGTGAGTGAGTGATTGATTGATTGAATGAGTGAGTGAGTGAGTGAGTGGGTGAGTGGGTGGGTGGGTGGGTGAGTTGGTGGGTGGGTGGGTGAGTGGGTGGGTGCGTGAGTGAGTGAGTGGGTGGGTGGGTGGGTGGATGGGTGAGTGAGTGAGTGAGTGGGTGGGTGGGTGGGTGAGTGGGTGGGTGGGTGGGTGGTTGAGTGGGTGGGTGGGTGGGTGAGTGAGTGAGTGGGTGGGTGGGTGGGTGGGTGAGTGAGTGAGTGGGTGGGTGGGTGAGTGGGTGGGTGGTTGAGTGGGTGGGTGAGTGGGTGAGTGATTGAGTGGGTGAGTGAGTGGGTGAGTGAATGGGTGAGTGAGTGGGTGAGTGGGTGGGTGAGTGGGTGGGTGAGTGAGTGGGTGAGTGATTGAGTGAGTGGGTGAGTGGGTGGGTGGGTGGGTGAGTGGGTGGGTAGGTGAGTGAGTGGGTGAGTGAGTGGGTGGGTGATTGAGTGGGTGGGTGAGTGAGTGGGTGAGTGAGTGAGTGGGTGAGTGGGTGAGTGAGTGGGTGAGTGAGTGGGTGAGTGAGTGGGTGAGTGAGTGAGTAAGTGAGTGGGTGGGTGGGTGGGTGAGTGGGTGGGTGAGTGAGTGAGTGGGTGGGTGGGTGAGTGAGTGGGTGGGTGAGTGGGTGGGTGGGTGAGTGAGTGGGTTGGTGTGTGGGTGAGTGGGTGAGGTGAGTGATTGATTGAATGGGTGCGTGAGTGAGTTGGTGGGTGAGTGGGTGAGTGAGTGGGTGAGTGAGTGAGTGGGTGGGTGAGTGAGTGAGTGAGTGAGTGGGTGGGTGAGTGAGTGGGTGGGTGGGTGGGTGGGTGCATGGGTGGGTGATTGGGTGAGTGGGTGAGTGATTGATTGAGTGGGTGAGTGAGTGGGTGAGTGAGTGAGTGAGTGATTGATTGAGTGGGTGAGTGAGTGGGTGAGTGGGTGAGTGAGTGGGTGGGTGAGTGAGTGAGTGAGTGGGTGGGTGGGTGAGTGATTGATTGAGTGGGTGAGTGGAGTGGGTGAGTGAGTGGGTGAGTGAGTGGGTGAGTGAGTGGGTGAGAGGGTGGGTGAGTGGGTGGGTGAGTGAGTGGGTGGGTGAGTGAGTGGGTGGGTGAGTGAGTGGGTCGGTGTGTGGGTGAGTGGGTGAGGTGAGTGATTGATTGAATGGGTGCGTTAGTGAGTTGGTGGGTGAGTGGGTGAGTGAGTGAGTGAGTGGGTGAGTGAATGAGTGGGTGGGTGAGTGAGTGAGTGGGTGGGTGAGTGAGTGGGTGGGTGTGTGGGTGAGTGTGAGAGGTGAGTGATTGAT
>NW_027620952.1:2500-19888 GCF_964198595.1 Lampetra fluviatilis
CGACACTTGAGAAGCACACACACAGCACACACGACACTTTAGAAGCACACACCACACACAGCACACACGCACACAGGACACACACACAACACACACGACACTTTAGAAGCACACACACAGCACACACGACACTTTAGAAGCACACACACACAACACACACGACACTTTAGAAGCACACACACACAGCACACACGACACTTTAGAAGCACACACACACAACACACACGACACTTTAGAAGCACACACACACAACACACACGACACTTTAGAAGCACACACACACAGCACACACTACACTTTAGAAGCACACACACACAGCACACACGACACTTTAGAAGCACACACACACAACACGACCCTTGAGAAGCACACACACAGCACACACGCCACTTTAGAAGCACACACACACACAACACACACGCCACTTGAGAAGCACACACACACACAGCACACACGCCACTTGAGAAGCACACACACAGCACACACGCCACTTTAGAAGCACACACACACACAACACACACGACACTTGAGAAGCACACACACACAACACACACGACACTTTAGAAGCACACACACACAACACGACCCTTGAGAAGCACACACACAGCACACACGCCACTTTAGAAGCACACACACACACAGCACACACGCCACTTGAGAAGCACACACACACGCAGCACACACGACACGAGGACTCCACGAAGAAGCGAGCTGTGAGGGTGTCCACGCTCCGCCTGACGCACCGCTGCTCGACACTGACAGAGCACAGAGGCCGGGACACGGCCGCCCTGTTGACCTCTTGACCTGTTGACCTATTGACCCGTTGACCTCTTGACCTGTTGACCTGTCGGGGAGAGGCACGGATCTGCCAAGAGCGGTGGGAATTCCGTGTCCCGACCTGGGGAGCACCGTGCGCATGGCGACTGTTGAGATTCGTGAGCGGCTGTGGGTGTCCTCACGATGGGCCACGTTGATGAGCCGTCACGTGTGGCCAGGTCACGTGTGGCCAGGTCACGTGTGGCCAGGTCACGTGTGGCCAGGTCACGTGTGGCCAGGTCACGTGCGGCCAGGTCACGTGCGGCCAGGTCACGTGCGGCCAGGTCACGTGCGGCCAGGTCACGTGCGGCCAGGTCACGTGCGGCCAGGTCACGTGCGGCCAGGTCGCTTGTGACGAACAAGTTCATGTCTCAGTGGGCTCTGCCCGGTTTGGTGTTGTATTTGTTTGTGTGTTTGTGCGATTTGTTTACCTTTCTTGGACTTGTCACTACCGCCGTGTTTGTGTGCTGTTTGTTGTTGTGACGTTCTTAGCCCGTGCCCCTACTGGGCATTCTGTGCCAAAGAGCTTTGTAGGTCGTCGGATTCCTCCTGCAGTCTAAATCAATATTCTGAGTCTGAAAAACTCGCCGCTTCGCAATGGAACGTGGCTTGCGAAGCGCCGTAGAAGTGATCTGCCTGGACCATCCGTGGGGGGAAAGAGCTTCATAGCTCATCGGATTCGTCCAGTCGAAGTCGATATTCTGGTTCTGGTGGTCGTGATGGGTGGGACACGTGGTGTGGCAGGCCGGAGGGGGTGGAGGGCACGTGGTCCAGACCAGCAGTGGAGAAGCGCCCAGAGTTGGGTGATCACAGGGGGAAGAGAAGGCCTGGAGCCAGACCTGCTGGTGGTGGTGGTTGTGGTGGTTGTGGTGATGGTGGTTGTGGTGGTGGTGGTTGTGGTGGTGGTGGTTGTGGTTGTTGTGGTGGTGGTGGTTGTGGTGGTGGTTGTGGTGGTGGTGGTTGTGGTGGTGGTGGTGGTTGTGGTGGTGGTGGTGGTTGTGGTGGTGGTGGTTGTGGTGGTTGTGGTGGTGGTGGTGGTGGTGGTGGTTGTGGTGGTGGTTGTGGTGGTGGTTGTGGTGGTGGTGGTGGTGGTTGTGGTTGTTGTGGTGGTGGTGGTTGTGGTGGTGGTGGTTGTGGTTGTGGTTGTTGTGGTGGTGGTGGTTGTGGTGGTGGTTGTGGTTGTGGTGGTGGCAGTGGTTGTGGTAGTGGTTGTGGTGGTGGTTGTGATGGTTGTGTTGGTGGTTGTGGTGGTTGTGGTGGTGGTTGTGGTGGTGGTGGTTGTGGTGGTTGTGGTGGTTGTGGTGGTGGTTGTGGTGGTTGTGGTGGTGGGTGTGGTGGTGATTGTGGTTGTGGTGGTCGGACTGTGAGGCTGCTCCCCTTGAAGGAGGCGTCGCTTGTGGAGGAAGAAGTTGAACGATCTGGCAGGAGGAAGGAGGCAATGGCGAGGTGCTGTGGGATGGATCCACGTCTCGTACGATGTGCTATGAAGAAGGGTCATTGACCGAAACGTCGCTCATTGTATATTGTTTTTCTTTTTAAGGCCGCACAGTGTTGTTGAAGAACGTGTTGAGTTTGTAATGTCGATGCGGTGTGTGCGACTTATCATCGAGTATGTTAAGATGCAGACACACACACACGCTACACCCATGCACACACCTACACACACACACGCTACACCCATGCACACACCTACACACACACACACGCTACACCCATGCACACACCTACACACACACGCTACACCCATGCACACACCTACACACACACACACGCTACACCCATGCACACACCTACACACACACACGCTACACCCATGCACACACCTACACACACACACTACACCCATGCACACACCTACACACACACACGCTACACCCATGCACACACCTACACACACACACGCTACACCCATGCACACACCTACACACACACACACTACACCCATGCACACACCTACACACACACACACTACACCCATGCACACACCTACACACACACGCTGCACCCATGCACACACCTACACACAAACACGCTACACCCATGCACACACCTACACACACACACACTACACCCATGCACACACCTACACACACACACGCTACACCCATGCACACACCTACACACACACACGCTACACCCATGCACACACCTACACACACACACACTACACCCATGCACACACCTACACACACACACACTACACCCATGCACACACCTACACACACACACACTACACCCATGCACACACCTACACACACACACACTACACCCATGCACACACCTACACACACACACGCTACACCCATGCACACACCTACACACACACACGCTACACCCATGCACACACCTACACACACACACACTACACCCATGCACACACCTACACACACACACACTACACCCATGCACACACCTACACACACACGCTGCACCCATGCACACACCTACACACACACACGCTACACCCATGCACACACCTACACACACACACACTACACCCATGCACACACCTACACACACACACACTACACCCATGCACACACCTACACACACACGCTGCACCCATGCACACACCTACACACACACGCTGCACCCATGCACACACCTACACACACACACGCTACACCCATGCACACACCTACACACACACACACTACACCCATGCACACACCTACACACACACGCTGCACCCATGCACACACCTACACACACACACGCTACACCCATGCACACACCTACACACACACGCTACACCCATGCACACACCTACACACACACGCTACACCCATGCACACACCTACACACACACACACGCTACACCCATGCACACACCTACACACACACACGCTACACCCATGCACACACCTACACACACACACACTACACCCATGCACACACCTACACACACACACGCTACACCCATGCACACACCTACACACACACACGCTACACCCATGCACACACCTACACACACACACACTACACCCATGCACACACCTACACACACACACACTACACCCATGCACACACCTACACACACACGCTGCACCCATGCACACACCTACACACACACACGCTACACCCATGCACACACCTACACACACACACACTACACCCATGCACACACCTACACACACACACGCTACACCCATGCACACACCTACACACACACACGCTACACCCATGCACACACCTACACACACACACACTACACCCATGCACACACCTACACACACACACACTACACCCATGCACACACCTACACACACACACACTACACCCATGCACACACCTACACACACACACACTACACCCATGCACACACCTACACACACACACGCTACACCCATGCACACACCTACACACACACACGCTACACCCATGCACACACCTACACACACACACACTACACCCATGCACACACCTACACACACACACACTACACCCATGCACACACCTACACACACACGCTGCACCCATGCACACACCTACACACACACACGCTACACCCATGCACACACCTACACACACACACACTACACCCATGCACACACCTACACACACACACACTACACCCATGCACACACCTACACACACACGCTGCACCCATGCACACACCTACACACACACGCTGCACCCATGCACACACCTACACACACACACGCTACACCCATGCACACACCTACACACACACACACTACACCCATGCACACACCTACACACACACGCTGCACCCATGCACACACCTACACACACACACGCTACACCCATGCACACACCTACACACACACACACTACACCCATGCACACACCTACACACAGACGCTGCACCCATGCACACACCTACACACACACACACGCTGCACCCATGCACACACCTACACACATAGACACACACGAGAAAATATCCACACAGACACACACACAGCCACAGCCACACACACACACAGCCACACACACACACAGACGCACAGACACAGACACACACACAGCCACACACACACACAGCCACACATACACAGCCACACACACAGCCACACACACACACAGACACACACAGCCACACACAGCCACACACACACACACAGCCACACATACACAGCCACACACACACAGCCACACACACAGCCACACACACACAGACACACACAGCCACACACAGCCACACACACAGCCACACACACACAGTCACACACACACACAGCCACACACACACAGACACACACACACACAGCCACACACACAGCCACACACACAGACACACACACACAGCCACACACACACACAGCCACAGACACACACACACAGACACACACAGCCACACACATGCACACAGCCACACACACAGCCACACACACAGACACACACACACAGCCACACACACACACACAGCCACAGACACAGACACACACACACAGCCACACACACACACACAGACACACACAGCCACACACATGCACACAGCCACACACACAGCCACACACACAGACACACACACACAGACACACAGACACACACACAGACACACACACACGGGCACACCAACAGGGAGAGGCACATTCTGTTCGCCATCGCCATGTTCGTTGGCCGTGAGCAGGAATCGAGCTCAGTTCGCCAGGTTCGTAACGCTAATCGTTGCGCCACCGCTCTCTAACCAATCACAAACAACAACAGATAGCAGCCACTAATGGGCAGTAATGTCACCACGGCGCTTGTGCCAGGCTAGGTGCACCAAAGACAAAGACACCTATGAAGGTCGGAACGGCACACGAGGGGGTGGGTGGCCAGCACCACGCCCGGCCGCCTTTGTCTTCCCAGTGGCGATATGTTTACACACCGCACCAGGTACTCATTTGAGGCTGAGTCGACCTAGGGAAGGCCCAAAGCCGGTTCAGATAATCGTCACTGGTGTTGGTGGCCGTGAGCCGGAACTTGAACTCAGGCCGCCAGGTTCGTAGTGCAGCGTAGCGCTAACCGCTGCACCACCGCTCATGGGAACACAGTCACACACACACAGCCACACACACACAGAGACAAACCAAGACACATAAATACACAGCTATACACGGGCACATGAACGCACGCACAGGCACACACACACAGAGAAAAAATACACAAACACACAGCGCCACACACAAATAAAACGGGCAATTAGTGCGCACTTTAACATAACATAATAATCATCATCGCCATCGCTTACCACCACAGCATTGCGCTGGTTATTAATTAAAGGCACACGGCGCCTGGAATAAAAGGCACCACCGCCAGCCACCTCGGCGACCCCAGATGCGGCTGCTCCACCGATTTCCTGACCCCCCCCCCCCCCGGGGTTGCCCCGTGCCGCGGTCAAATCCCTGGACTCGGGACCTCAATTATCCACGGGGTCAGAGGTCGGAGGTGGTGCTGGAGGGGGGAGGGGGTGGGGGTTTGTGTGGGGGAGACGCGCGGGGGAGGGGGGGGGGGCAGCGAGGAGGAGAGGTCACGGAGTGCGCGGGTCAGGGTTGAGTTCCCGGGGGGGGGGAGGTATGGTGGGGGGGGGCTTGGTGGGGGAGAGAGACGGGAGGGGGGAGACAGGGTGTGGGGGGGGAGGGTATGGTGGGGGGGGGGGCTTGGTGGAAGGGGGGGGGGAGGAGACGGGGGGGAGGGAGGCTTAGTGGGGGGAGAGACGGGGGGGGGTGTGGGGGGGGGCTGGTTGAGGTGGGAGCAGGAGGGGGGGGGGTGAGGACCGTTCCGTCTAACGGAAGTGCCCCCCCCCCGCCCCGCCCCCCGCGTCTCTGCAGAGCGGCAGCCAAAGCCGCGACATCCCACGCTGGTGGGGGGGGGGGGGCGCAGGAAGCTCCGCGTGTGATTGGATTGGCCCCGGCCATGGAGCAGTGGAATTTCCACGGCTAGGCCTCGAAGCGTCGACACTCTCTGTGGCGCTGCTGGTGGATCACGCAGGTGTTTTGAAGGGGAGACAAAGGCGGTCGGGCGTGGTGCTGGCCATCCACCCACCCCTTCGTGTGCCGTGCCGACCTTCACGGGTGCTGCTGGCTAACAGCACTTGCCCCAACAGCCTGCTAGAGGCTGTACGGGGGATCTTTGTCTTTGAGGAGTGTGATGCTGTCGAGGTGTGCGGTCATGTGCGTCTGGCGGGTGATGAGGGGAGATGAGGTGGACGGGAGAGGAGGTGGAGGGGAGATGAGGTGGAGGGGAGATGAGGTGGAGGGGAGATGAGGTGGAGGGGAGATGAGGTGGAGGGGAGATGAGGTGGAGGGGAGATGAGGTGGAGGGGAGATGAGGTGGAGGGGAGATGAGGTGGAGGGGAGAGGAGGTGGAGGGGAGATGAGGTGGAGGGGAGATGAGGTGGAGGGGAGAGGAGGTGGAGGGGAGATGAGGTGGAGGGGAGATGAGGTGGAGGGGAGATGAGGTGGAGGGAAGATGAGGTGGAGGGGAGATGAGGTGGAGGGGAGATGAGGTGGAGGGGAGATGAGGTGGAGGGGAGATGAGGTGGAGGGGAGATGAGGTGGAGGGGAGATGAGGTGGAGGGGAGATGAGGTGGAGGGGAGATGAGGTGGAGGGGAGATGAGGTGGAGGGGAGATGAGGTGGAGGGGAGATGAGGTGGAGGGGAGAGGAGGTGGAGGGGAGATGAGGTGGAGGGGAGATGAGGTGGAGGGGAGAGGAGGTGGAGGGGAGATGAGGTGGAGGGGAGATGAGGTGGAGGGGAGATGAGGTGGAGGGAAGATGAGGTGGAGGGGAGATGAGGTGGAGGGGAGATGAGGTGGAGGGGAGATGAGGTGGAGGGGAGATGAGGTGGAGGGGAGAGGAGGTGGAGGGGAGATGAGGTGGAGGGGAGATGAGGTGGAGGGGAGAGGAGGTGGAGGGGAGATGAGGTGGAGGGGAGATGAGGTGGAGGGGAGATGAGGTGGAGGGGAGATGAGGTGGAGGGGAGAGGAGGTGGAGGGGAGATGAGGTGGAGGGGAGATGAGGTGGAGGGGAGATGAGGTGGAGGGGAGATGAGGTGGAGGGGAGAAGAGGTGGAGGGGAGATGAGGTGGAGGGGAGAAGAGGTGGAGGGGAGATGAGGTGGAGGGGAGATGAGGTGGAGGGGAGAGGAGGTGGAGGGGAGATGAGGTGGAGGGGAGATGAGGTGGGGGCACAGGTGGGACACGTGCCCTGGACGTGCCCGGTGACCCGTTCCCTTCTATAAACACGGGGACGAGGGGAGAATGTGGGAGCCCTAGAGGGCGTAATGAATCCGTGTGCGTGTGTGTCACTGTGTGTGTGTCACTGTGTGTGTGTCACTGTGTGTGTGTGTCACTGTGTGTGTCACTGTGTGTGTGTGTCACTGTGTGTGTCACTGTGTGTGTCACTGTGTGTGTGTGTCACTGTGTGTGTCACTGTGTGTGTGTGTCACTGTCACATTGTGGGGAGCGGTAGTGTAGCGGTTAGCGCGCTGCGCTATGAACCTGGCGACCCGGGTTCGATTCCCGCTCACGGCTAACACCAGTGACGATTA
This sequence comes from Lampetra fluviatilis, assembly GCF_964198595.1. Classification (NCBI taxonomy): domain Eukaryota; kingdom Metazoa; phylum Chordata; class Hyperoartia; order Petromyzontiformes; family Petromyzontidae; genus Lampetra; species Lampetra fluviatilis. The sequence continues at coordinate 10,815 of NW_027620952.1, forward strand.
TCTGAACCGGTCCTGGGCCTCCCCTAGGTCGACTCAGCCTTAAATGTAGCACCTGGTGCGATGTGTAAACATCGCCACTAAGGGAGACAAAGGTGGCAGAGCGAGCGTGGTGCTGGCCACCCACCTCCTCGTGTGCCGTGCCGGCCTTCACAGGCGCTGCTGCTCGCTAACAGCACTTGCCCCAACACTCTGCTGAGGCTATAGGGGGGATCTTTGTCTGTGTGTGTGGGCTGTGTGCGTTACGTCTCTTAACGTGCAGTGGCAACATTTGGAGGGGACTTTTTTCTTCTTCAAATGTACCATGATCTTGACAGCGAAGGTAAATGTACAATCTTTATCGATACATTTTGTTGGGGACACATTAACTCGCGGCTGACTTGTCACGGGCAACGCTACCGTTGAACCACCGCCGCTGTCAACAACTCAACACTGCTGCTTCTAAAGTAAATAAATATATCATTGGCGACGTTTCGGGAAATGGCCCTCCTCCTGCGCTCGCAAAATCAATTAGCGCAATCCATAATCAATAATAATTCATATTTGTAAGGTGGCGCATTTATTCCATCGAACACCAGCAATGCGCCACTGCGGCGCGTGGAGCGCCCCGGAACAAGCCCCGGAGCCTGCAGGGTCCCCGGGCAGAGCTGAGGCCACTTGACAGAGAGAGCCCAGTTGGGAAGTCGTGGGAACTCCATTGGCAGTATCACAATATAAGCATAGGTGTTACTGGTAGGAACCTCCTGGTTACACCAGCCCACAGGGGATTATTGTGTCCGTCGTGCAGGGAGGGGCTGGGTGGGGAGGATTGGGATGGGCTGGGTGGGGAGGGTTGGGCTGGGTGGGGGGTGGGAGGGGTGGGGCTGGGTGGGGAGGGGCTGGTCACCCCGTGGTGCCCTTATAAAACTCAACGTTTAACCTACTCACGCCGGCTTGTGCCCGCCCTCACAGTCGGCCATATTTGCGGAATACACCACGCCGCCGTTGACCCTGGCCATTGACCGAGCAACCCAACGTTCCTACCAGCTCCCTCCACAGGAGGAACGTGTTCGTCGTCGTCGACATCGTGTTCATTGTCGCTTGCGAGTTGCTCCATCGCTCGCTACCAAGTTGAGTTCTTGCACTGCGCGCACTTGCGCGTGGCGGAGGGCCGACTTTGAGCAGCGTAGTGGTGCCATGCTGCGCGGCATCACTCGCCCACGAATGCCTCCACCAATGCAGCCGTCATTCGCCACTAAGCGACGGTGACGTCGGCACGGCGCCTGTGCCAGGCCAGGTGCACTTTGAGGCCACGCGAAGTGTCGAAGGCTCGCTGGCAGGAGGTCACGGGACAGACCCAGGTGCCATGGGTTGGCTGACTGAGATGACTGGTAGATGCACCAGCTGTGCCCCCCCCCCCCCCCCCACTGTGCCACAGTTGGCACAGTTGGCATCCCTCCATGACTCACTCGGTCCACATCGCCCCATACTGGACATCTGTGAAATAGAGCTTCATAGCTCATCAGATTCCTCAAGTCTATATAAAGATGTAGATTGTGTGAGAACATGTACCCTATGTAAATATTCATGTACCTATGAAACTGTATCTATTACATATCTTATTTTATTGTTTTATGTAATATTTATTTTTTGTATGTAAATATATATTGCACTTACCGTACTTCACATTAATATTCCTCAATAAATTGTATCGTTAATGATGTATTAAGACTTTACGTGTGGAGCATTGGAGTGATGGAACGCATCTCCTATAAGTTAGTTCATTGTTACGGGAAACAGCTGATGGGTTAACGTTGTACCAGTTTAAGTCGTGTTCTTTCAGGGAACGTAACCCAGACTTAAACTGATCAGTCTCAGTAACATCCCAACCAACCAATCAAGACGATGCATTGGCACGCGGTCCTCCCCACTTCCCGTATTGTCAGATGTTCTTGATCTCTGTCCTGCACCCCCTAAGATCGCTGTTGTCACTTCGGAGGTGGCGTGATGCACCAACACGCACACACACACACGTACACACGCACGCACACACACACGCACGCACGCACACACACACGCACGCACGTACACACGCGAACATGCACGTGTAACCGAGCGAGCCGCCATGAATGACGAGAGCCCGCGTCGTGTGTGTGCGTGAGCAGGGCTGGTGGACGAGGGGATGACATCGCTGCGCAATGGCCTCAGGAGCCTGGCCGAGATCCCCGGCCGCCTCTGAATTCGACGGCGTCCCCGAGTTGGAGCCCCTCCACGCCAGGACGACTTCGGCCAACGCCGCGGGCCGCGGGCTGCGGGAGGAGCTGCTGCCAGGCCTTCGACCCTCCTCAGACCTGCAGCACCTCGACGGCACTTTGGGCTCTTTGGACCCTTTTTGTGAGGCCTTCAACTAGGGCCTACTTGTCGGCCTTCCAAGAGGCAAGGTCTTCTGTGGACCTTCGTAAAGCCCTCGCTTGGGATTTCAATGGGCCGTCACGGGACCTTCCGTAGACCTTCCAAGAGACCTTCATGAGACCTTGTTAGGGCCTTTTCTAGACCTTAAACATCGACCTTCACACCTGCAATAGGCCATCCACATTCATTCAAGAGACTTTTGAAAAACACTCGCTTGGGCCTTCAACGGACCTGTACAAATGTTGCTTAGGCCTTCACGGGCCTTCTCTGAGCCTATTGCGGGCCTGCAAGAGACCTTCACAATGCCCAAATTGTGTTTGGAAATGAGCATCTGCAGTGAAAACTGCTTTTCATCGTCGTTTTATGATCGTACGTTTTGCTTTTTCTTCTGAAGCACATTTTTGTTGAAGGTACGAAGAATAATAAATTGCACCTGGCGTCCCGCGATGATCGAAGACGATGACGGCGACGACGATCCTGCTACCTCTTAATTTCAAAGTTCAAAATAATTCATGATGTCGAATGCAGCAAAGGAAAGGAGGAGCAATGGCACGGGCGGCTTTGTGCTCCGCTACACGGCGCGGCACCGTAGGCGACCGCGAGTGTGGGCTGTGGGGCGACGTGGTGGATGCGCTGGGACTTGGCCACGTTCTCACGTCTGCTCTAGTCCCAGGCCTCGCGCTGTCGGTGGCGAGGGGGGTGGCGTGGGGGGGGGGGGGTTAACGATGCAATCTCAAATCACGAAAAAAGAAATCGAACTTTAAAAGTATATTTTTTGAAAACCGCCCTCTCTGTGTAAGCGTTCGAAGACCCGGTTGGCAGGTTTGCGAGGCAATGGCGTCCGTTCGTACGTCCTGTCTAACCCCATGGCCGGGTTTACTATGACGACACATTTGATGTCGGCAACCCACAGCGGTGATCGGTAAAGTTTGCAAAACCGCCTCCTCCTACTCGGAGGAAACTCGCTGCAAACGAGCGCAGATTAACAATGCTGCTGCCGCTGCCGCTGCTGCCGTTCAGCCAGGCACGGACAGAGGGGAGTAGGAGCATCGATGGTGGCGTCACATTGATGCCACCCAATACGTCCCAGAGGGCGCGGGGACACTCCGCCGACGGGAGGGTGCGAGGGCGTGTTGGCGCTTGAACGCCGCCTCCCCGCCACCCGTTGTCGTCATCCTCGATGCGGCAACGATCATCGCCTCTGGTCGCATTGAGGGCAGACGGTCAAGCGTCACGCCGCGCGATTCCAGAGCCCCGGCCGCCGAAGTGGGAATAGCGATGAGTTCTACACCTGGCCAGGGATCAACCCGTCCCATCGCCGTCGGCAGTGGCGGTCCTGTGTTTGTAACTGGCGCCTGCCATAGGGAACGTGGAATTTCCACCGCTGGCTCGAGGCGGTTTGACGGGGAAGAGTGTCGCACCGCACTCGTTGGAACGCTTGAGACTTTTGATCCGGGTTTAAAGAAAATTGAGTTTTTAGTTGTTGCTGGGAAGGAATGGTCGATAAGTGTGTCGCCTATCGGTACTTTAAATGCGTACGATCACAGACTAGAGTGAGTCTTCTGTTTCATTGAATGGAGTGCGTGCGGTTTAACAGATGATGATTATTATACCTCAGTGGGAAGGGGAATTGTGCGTCACGTGCTGTTCGTCACCCCTGCCCCAGACGCGCGCGTTGCGAGCGCGCCACCAAACACAAAGTCATGAAACAAAAGCAAGCAAACGTTCAACTTAACAAAACAAGCGATAAAAAACGCGGCTTCCAACGTCACAAACAAGATTTTGTTGCGTTTTGCCCCCCAGCGGATTTAAGGCGGGTGACTTCCGCGAGTCGCTGTCAAGAGATTCTCTTTTGAAATGGCGGCGGCGCCCCGCCAAGACGGCGCCACGACGGCGTTAGCCGTGCCCAATTCAACGACTGCATTGCCACCGCCGCCGCCGCCGCCTCTCACTGCTGCACGGCGGCCGCCCACGTGAACTTGTGTTGAACGGCGACGTCACGTGACTTTAAAGTGGCTCCACCATGTGACCTATTACCCCCTGCCCACACCCCCAGCACGTTACATGTTTTTGTTGAATTCCCTTCTCGACTGCAAAACCCACGTGGTCTAAGCGGCCCGTGTGGATGGTGTCACGTGATCTCTCCCTGCTGCTGCTGCCCCTGCTCCTGCCCCACGTGACTTCTCCCGTGTGCGACGTCGTAGCCCGCGTGGCACGCGCGAGCGACCGTTACCGTGGAGACGGATTTGAAGCAAGGAGCCACGTGACGGCGATCGCTTTGTGACGACGCCCCCCCACACCACCCACCCCCTCCCCCGCCCTCGCGCTGACGCCATTTTGTTTTGCGATCGCAACGTTGGGTTTTTACCGAGAGAAAGGAGTGTTTCGTTTGATATTATCACTTAGAATATACGGTTTTTAATGAACTTTTTAAAATTATTACTTCTTTCGTTTTTGAGTTTTTACCTTTCAACAAAAATATATATGTAACTTTTGACCTGTGCGGCGGCGCACGGGAAAATGCAGTAAAAATGTCTCGGAACATTTACCTTTTAAAAATGTCAGGCGAAGAATATCGATTACAATTTTTTTTGCGCGCCAGAGGGGGGAGGGGTGGTGCCGGGGGGGGTTGCGGGGTGGACAAAACAATCGGCGCTAAAAGTCCGCTCGCTCGTAATTTTAAACGGCGTCGCTTTGTTACGTTCTACTTTGGGAGAAGAGACGGACGTTTTAAAGGGACAATAAAAATACACTCAATGAAGGGATTAAATGTTGTATATTAGTATAAACACAATCGCAAAAAGGAAAAAAACACGTTCGAGAACTGTTTTAAAAGTACACAAACAATTGCAGCATTAATAATGTACAGTATGTGACCGCGAAGACGATGCCGCACGCGCGGGAATCCGTTTCTTTTTTACTTTAACTCACTCGATGTGCAAATGCGTTGTGTGTGTGCATGCGCGCGTACGCGCGTGTACACGGGATAACAACACAGTGCATCTAACACAGAATCGCACGGTGTACATTGGCCGCGGCCGTGGTGTACATAACGGACGGAGCTGGCCGCAAAATTATTTTTTCTATTTTGCTTTATTGTTATCGTTGTTGTTGTTGTTATTATTATTATTAATAATAATTTTGCTGTGTACACGAGGACGTCGTCAAGGCAATGACACGTCGGGGGATGGGGGGGGGGTTAGTTACACACCCCACATGGTCTGTGTGTTCCGTGTTACTTTTCTTTCAGTCAACTTCATCAGAAATGTTGCAAACGAGAGGAGGAGGAGGGGGGGGGCCCATCTGGTCCATCTGGCCTCGCTAGGGTCATCGAGCCACGGGCAAGCCAAGAAGGCAGCAAGAAACCGGCGCAAACAATCGCCCGAGCCGGTCGTGGCGGGAGGGAGGGAGGGGCGATGGTTGATGCGTAACGTCACCGTCCCGATTGGTGGACAGCAATCTTCCGTGTTCATTTTCGACATTTTGAAAACATTGGAAACCCAAAATTTGGAATCTCGCCAACGTCCGCCGTGAACCGGGACGGGCACCGTAGGAGCAGCTATATACAGTATATGTTTGTGTTACCGTCACACTACGCCCCGCCCCTACCCGCCAGTATTAATCGGGGGTGGCCGCTTGGATTCGAACCGCAAAAAGGTCCGCAGCAAGAGTAGCGGGCGTCTGGGCTACAGCTGGGGGCAGGCTACCACCACGTTGGCTGGGGTGGGTGGGGCACGATGGGAAGAGGGGGCGGTGTGAGATGAGCTGGGCTGGGTGTGAGAGTTGTTGGCAGGAGACGCAGCGAGAGAGAGAGAGAGGTGGGGTAGATTGCGAGTTACGTGGACGGCGGAGAGGCAGGAGGTAGCGGTTTGGGTGGTGGACGGATACTTTACAACAAACTAAAAAAGGTTGGGAGAAGCGGATGCCCATTAAACGTGGAAAGTTATTTCCAACGTCGGTTCAACGTTGGCCCGGCAAGTGTGGAATGTTCATTGGGTACCAGTAAGTTTGAGGTATCCCTCGACTTACCAAATGGACGCGGTTCTTCAATAAACAGACGGCTTCAAACGACGCGTGGCGTGCATCGGAAATGGATTTCCCCGTGAATTTAAGAGTCAAATAAACATGGATGCGTTTGGGACAGTCATGCCAACTCTCCTCCTAACCTAAAAACATCTACACCCGTCTGATTCTTCACTATAGAAAAATGATAACGATGGTGAACATAACGATTGAATACTAATTAATTTAAAAGAACAAAACAATTGATCTATACGTGAGGGGTGTGTGGTGGGTGACTCCCCAAGGGACCTGCTGCAGGTTGGGATGAGGGGCGAGGCGACGCGTCGCCGCTGTTCTATCTGGAGGGCGTCGTGACGATGTGACGCGTACGGACGACGACGACGACACCGCAGCCCCCCCGGGATGGCTTCTCGTGTGGCGGAGTGAGACGCCCTTCCCGCGGACACAACATCATCGGCCTCGTCACTCGAAAGGCGTCCATGGAACGCGTCAATCGCGGACCGCGCCGAAAGTCGTCAAGCCGAACGCTCGTAAACCGACGGATCCCCCGCGCGTGCGTGGTGCGGCTGGCTGGCGGAGCTGGTGGGTGGACGTGCAGAGCGGCGAAGTGGAAGCCATCAGGCGTGGGAGGCCGTGAGGGAGTGGGTTTGTAGGATCCACTGTGTGGGGTTGTCGGGTTGGGAGCAGCGGACGTGAGGTTGAGCCTTAGGGCCCCGCGCTGGCTAGGAGATGTTAACTACCTCGCCTGGTGTACAGGAGGTCGCGGGTTAGATCACGACCCTGCTGCTGCTGCTGCTGTATATTTGGAGTTTGCGTGCCTCTCTCCCCGTGGTCGCGTGGATTTTTCTCCGGGTCCCTCCGGTTCTTCCCTCCACATTTAGAGAAAATGCGGCTGCTATAAATGTCCCAGGCGATGATGATGATCAGCCACTTCGTTGAGCTGCCATTAGTGGTGGCCAGGTCGCTTGTCTGAAGAAGAAAGCAGCAGCTGTCCGGCACATGGGCGACTTACCTGCTAACAAACACAACGAGTAAACACAAATCGTCGATAGAAACGAACAAGAAATACCTGCACAGCAACAGTGGAGGTGAGAGGGAGAGTGGGGGGTGAGGGGGATGAGGGTGGGGGTGAGGGTGGGGGTGAGGGGGATGAGGGTGGGGGTGAGGGTGGGGGTGAGGGGGATGAGGGTGGGGTGAGGGGGAGAGTGGGGGATGAGGGTGGGGGTGAGGGGGAGAGTGGGGGGTGAGGGTGGGGGTGAGGGGGATGAGGGTGGGGTGAGGGGGAGAGTGGGGGATGAGGGTGGGGGTGAGGGGGGAGAGTGGGGGGTGAGGGTGGGGGTGAGAGGGAGAGTGGGGGGTGAGGGGCGAGTGGGGGTGAGGGGCAGAGCGGGGGGTGAGGGGGATGAGGGTGGGGGTGAGGGGGAGAGTGGGGGATGAGGGTGGGGGTGAGAGGGAGAGTGGGGGGTGAGGGGGAGAGTGTGGGGTGAGGGGGATGAGGGTGGGGGGTGAGGGGGATGAGGGTGGGGGGTGAGGGTGAGGGGGAGAGTGGGGGGTGAGGGTGGGGGTGAGGGGGGGGAGTGGGGGGTGAGGGGCAGAGTGGGGGGTGAGAGTGGGGGGTGAGGGGGAGACAGAGTGGGGGGTGAGAGTGGGGGTGTGAGGGGGAGAGTGGGGGTGAGGGTGGGGGGGAGAGTGGGGGTGAGGGTGGGGGGTGAGGGGTGGGGGTGAGAGGGAGAGTGGGGGGTGAGGGGGAGAGTGTGGGGTTGAGGGGGATGAGGGTGGGGGGTGAGGGGGAGGGGGTGAGGGGGAGAGTGGGGGGCGAGGGTGGGGGTGAGGGGGGGAGTGGGGGGTGAGGGGGCAGAGTGGGGGGTGAGGGGTGAGAGTGGGGGGTGAGGGGGAGAGTGGGGGTGAGGGGGATGAGGGTGGGGGTTATGGGGAGAGTGGGGGGTGAGGGGAAGAGTGGGGGGTGAGGGGGGTGTGGGGGTGAGGGTGGGGGGTGAGGGGGAGGGTGGGGGGTGAGGCGGAGAGTGGGGGGTGAGATGGAGAGTGGGGGTGAGGGGGGGGGTGAGGGGGAGAGTGGGGGTGAGGGGCAGAGTGGGGGGTGAGGGGGATGAGGGTGGGGGTGAGAGTGGGGGGTGAGGGGGAGAGTGGGGGATGAGGGTGGGAGTGAGAGGGATGAGGGTGGTGGTGAGGGGGGGAGTGGGGCGTGAGGGGGAGAGTGGGGGATGAGGGTGGGAGTGAGAGGGATGAGGGTGGGGGGTGAGGGGGAGAGTGGGGGGTGAGGGGGAGAGTGGGGGGGTGAGGGGGGGGTGAGACGGAGAGTGGGGGGTGAGGGGGAGAGTGGGGGGTGAGGGGGATAGTGGGGGGTGAGGGCGGGAGTGGGGGTGAGGGGGAGAGTGGGGGGGTGAGGGGGGGAGTGGGTGTGAGGGGGGGGTGAGACGGAGAGGTGGGGGGGGGAGTGGGGTGAGGGGGGGGTGAGACGGAGAGTGGGGGGGTGAGGGGGGGAGTGAGGGGGAGAGTGGGGGGTGAGGGGGGAGAGTGGGGGGTGAGGGGGGGGGTGAGACGGAGAGTGGGGGGTGAGGGGGAGAGTGGGGGGGGTGAGGGGGATAGTGGGGGGTGAGGGGGAGAGTGGGGGGGTGAGGGGGATAGTGGGGGGTGAGGGGGGG
>NW_027620953.1:0-2500 GCF_964198595.1 Lampetra fluviatilis
CAACTGACTCCCTCCCACGTGACCAGGCGGTGGTCACCCACGTGCGTGTGGAGTGCCGTTGCCACGGCATGTCGGGCTCGTGCGAGGTGCGCACTTGCTGGCGGGCGCTGTCTCCGTTGCGCTCCGTCTCCTCGTCGCTGCGGGACGCCTACGACGGAGCCGTGGAGGTGCGGGTGGCGCGGGTGGGCACGCGCCGTCAGCTGCTGGGGAGGCACCCGCATCTCAAGGTGGGTGGTGGGTGGGTGGGTGGGTGAGTGAGTGGGTGGTGGTGGGTGGGTGGGTGAGTGAGTGGGTGAGGTGGGTGGGTGGTGGTGTGGGTGAGTGGTGGTGTGGGTGGGTGAGTGAGTGAGTGATGTGGTGGTGGTGGTGTGGGTGGTGTGGGTGGGTGAGTGAGTGGGTGAGTGAGTGGGTGAGTGGGTGGGTGGTGGTGTGGGTGAGTGGTGGTGTGGGTGAGTGGTGGTGTGGGTGGGTGAGTGAGTGAGTGAGTGGATGGTGGTGGTGGTGGTGTGGGTGGTGTGGGTGGGTGAGTGAGTGGGTGAGTGAGTGGGTGAGTGGGTGGGTGGTGGTGTGGGTGGAGGTGTCGGTGGCGCGGGTGGGCACGCGGCGCCAGCTGCTGGGGAGACATCCACATCTCAAGGTGGGTGGGTGAGTGAGTGGGTGGTGGTGGGTGGTGGGTGGGTGGTGTGAGTGTGTGGGTGAGGGTGTGTGGGTGGTGTGGGTGGTGTGGGTGGTGAGTGGTGTGGGTGGTGGGTGGTGTGTGGGTGGTGTGGGTGGTGGTGGTGGTGTGGGTGGGTGAGTGAGTGGGTGGTGGTGGGTGGTGTGTGGGTGGTGTGGGTGAGTGGGTGGGTGGTGTGTGGGTGGTGGGTGGTGTGGGTGAGTGAGTGGGTGAGTGGTGAGTGGGTGGAGGGTGGTGTGGGTGGTGGGTGGTGAGTGAGTGAGTGAGTGGGTGAGTGGGTGGGTGGTGTGTGGGTGGTGTGGGTGAGTGGGTGGGTGGTGTGTGGGTGGTGTGGGTGGTGTGGGTGGTGTGGCGAGAGACGCGCAGGGGAGATATGGTTTTCGTCGCCCACCTACTCACTCATTCACTCAGTCACTCACCCAGTCACTCACCCACTCACTCACTCAGTCACCCACTCAGTCACCCACTCACTCAACCACTCACCCACCCACTCACCCACCCACTCACCAACTCACTCACCCCACCCACCCACCCACTCACCCACCCACTCACCAACTCACTCACTCACTCACCCACCCACTCACCCACTCAGTAGTCACCCACTCACTCACCCATCCACCCACCAACTCACCCACTCACTTACCCACTCACTCAGTCACTCACCCACCCACCCCTCCACCAATTAACCTACCCCCCTACCCCCCCACCACCCCCCCACCCCCCACCCACCCCCCCAGCCGCACACAAACGACCAGCTGGTGTACGTGGAGTCGAGCCCCGACTTCTGCGGCTCCACCGTGGGCCGCTCACTCACCCATCCACTCACCCACTCACCCAGTCACCCACTCACTCACCCACTCAGTCACTCACTCACCCAGTCAGTCACTCACCCACCCACCCCCCCACTCACTCAGTCACCCACTCACCCACTCACTCACTCACCCACCCACTCACCCACCCACCCACCCACTCACTCACTCAATCACTCACTCACCCACCCACCCACCCACTCACCCACCCACTCACTCACTCACCCACTCACCCACTCACCCACCCACTCACTCACTCACCCACTCACTCAGTCACTCACCCACCCACTCACCCCTCCACCAATTAACCTACCCCCCTACCCCCCCACCACCCCCCCACCCCAGCCGCACACAGACGACCAGCTGGTGTACGTGGAGTCGAGCCCCGACTTCTGCGGCTCCACCGTGGGCCGCTCACTCACCCATCCACTCACCCACTCACCCAGTCACCCACTCACTCACCCACTCAGTCACTCACTCACCCAGTCAGTCACTCACCCACCCACCCCCCCACTCACTCAGTCACCCACTCACCCACTCACTCACTCACCCACCCACTCACCCACCCACCCACTCACTCACTCAATCAATCACTCACTCACCCACCCACCCACTCACCCACCCACTCACTCACTCACCCACTCACCCACTCACCCACCCACTCACTCACTCACCCACTCACTCAGTCACTCACCCACCCACTCACCCCTCCACCAATTAACCTACCCCCCTACCCCCCCACCACCCCCCCCCCCCCAGCCGCACACAGACGACCAGCTGGTGTACGTGGAGTCGAGTCCTGACTTCTGCGGCTCCACCGTGGGCCACTCACCCCCCCCACTCACTCACTCACTCACTCACCCAGTCACCCAGTCACCCACTCACTCACTCAATCACTCACTCACCCACCCACCCACCCACTCACTCACTCACCCACTCACCCACCCACCCACTCACTCACTCAATCACTCACTCACCCACCCACTCACTCACCCATCCACTCACTTACTCACTC
>NW_027620953.1:12500-22500 GCF_964198595.1 Lampetra fluviatilis
ACTGATGTTGATGATGTTGCTGATGGTGATGATGGTGATGATGTTGACGATACTGATGTTGATGATACTGATGTTGATTCTGATGTTGATGTTACTGATGATACTGATGTTGATGATACTGATGTTGATTCTGATGTTGATGTTACTGATGATACTGATGTTGATGATACTGATGTTGATTCTGATGTTGATGTTACTGATGATACTGATGTTGATACTGATGATACTGATGTTGATGATACTGATGTTGATTCTGATGTTGATGTTACTGATGATACTGATGTTGATGATACTGATGTTGATTCTGATGTTGATGTTACTGATGATACTGATGTTGATGATACTGATGTTGATTCTGATGTTGATTCTGATGTTGATACTGATGTTGATGATGTTGTTGTTGACGATACTGATGTTACTGATGATACTGATGTTGATACTGATGTTGATGATGTTGTTGACGATACTGATGTTGATGATACTGATGATGATACTGATGTTGATGATGACGATACTGATGTTGATGATGCTACTCATGATACTGATGTTGATGATACTGATGATGATACTGATGTTGATGATACTGATGATACTGATGTTGATGATGCTACTCATGATACTGATGTTGATGATACTGATGATGATACTGATGTTGATGATACTGATGATACTGATGTTGATACTGATGTTAATACTGATGTTGATGATGATACTGATGATGATACTGATGTTGATGACGTTGATGTTTCTCATGATGATATTGATGATGATGGTGATGATGATGCTACTGATGATGCTACCGGTGATGATGATGGAGGTGATGATGGAGGTGATGATGGTGGTGATGATGGTGGTGGTGATGATGATACTGATGATGATACTGATGATGGTGATGTTACTGATGATGATGATGGTGATGTTACTGATGATGATGATGGTGATGTTACTGATGATGATGATGGTGATGTTGATGGTGATGATGATGGTGATGTTGATGACGATGATGTTCATGACGATGTCGATACGCTGACGTCACGCACCGCAGCACGTTACCCACGTGACAAATAAACCCGCCAATGACGTCATCGCATCTCTCTAGAGCGAGTGGAGTGAGTGGGAGGAGCTAATGGAGTGGGAGGAGCTAGTGGAGTGGGAGGAGCTAGTGGAGTGGGAGGAGCTAGTGGAGTGGGAGGAGCTAGTGGAGCGGGAGGAGCTAGTGGAGTGGGCGGAGCTAGTGGAGCGGGAGGAGCTAGTGGGTGGGAGGAGCTAGTGGGGTGGGAGGAGCTAGTGGAGTGGGAGGAGCTAGTGGAGTGGGAGGAGCTAGTGGAGTGGGAGGAGCTAGTGGAGCGGGAGGAGCTAGTGGAGTGGGAGGAGCTAGTGGAGCGGGAGGAGCTAGTGGGTGGGAGGAGCTAGTGGGGTGGGAGGAGCTAGTGGAGTGGGAGGAGCTAGTGGAGTGGGAGGAGCTAGCGGAGTGGGAGGAGCTAGTGGGGTGAGTGGAAGGAGCTAGTGGAGTGAGTGGGAGGAGCTAGCGGAGTGGGAGGAGCTAGTGGAGTGGGAGGAGCTAGTGGGGTGAGTGGGAGGAGCTAGCGGAGTGGGAGGAGCTAGTGGGGTGAGTGGGAGGAGCTAGTGGGGTGAGTGGGAGGAGCTAGCGGAGTGGGAGGAGCTAGTGGAGTGAAAGGAGCTAGTGGAGTGGGAGGAGCTAGTGGAGTGGGAGGAGCTAGTGGGGTGAGTGGGAGGAGCTAGCGGAGTGGGAGGAGCTAGTGGAGTGGGAGGAGCTAGTGGAGCGGGAGGAGCTAGTGGAGTGGGAGGAGCTAGTGGAGCGGGAGGAGCTAGTGGGTGGGAGGAGCTAGTGGGGTGGGAGGAGCTAGTGGAGTGGGAGGAGCTAGTGGAGTGGGAGGAGCTAGCGGAGTGGGAGGAGCTAGTGGGGTGAGTGGAAGGAGCTAGTGGAGTGAGTGGGAGGAGCTAGCGGAGTGGGAGGAGCTAGTGGAGTGGGAGGAGCTAGTGGGGTGAGTGGGAGGAGCTAGCGGAGTGGGAGGAGCTAGTGGGGTGAGTGGGAGGAGCTAGTGGGGTGAGTGGGAGGAGCTAGCGGAGTGGGAGGAGCTAGTGGAGTGAAAGGAGCTAGTGGAGTGGGAGGAGCTAGTGGAGTGGGAGGAGCTAGTGGGGTGAGTGGGAGGAGCTAGCGGAGTGGGAGGAGCTAGTGGAGTGGGAGGAGCTAGTGGAGCGGGAGGAGCTAGTGGGTGGGAGGAGCTAGTGGAGTGGGAGGAGCTAGTGGAGTGGGAGGAGCTAGTGGGGTGAGTGGGAGGAGCTAGCGGAGTGGGAGGAGCTAGTGGAGTGGGAGGAGCTAGTGGAGTGGGAGGAGCTAGTGGAGCGGGAGGAGCTAGTGGGTGGGAGGAGCTAGTGGGGTGGGAGGAGCTAGTGGAGTGGGAGGAGCTAGTGGAGTGGGAGGAGCTAGCGGAGTGGGAGGAGCTAGTGGGGTGAGTGGAAGGAGCTAGTGGAGTGAGTGGGAGGAGCTAGTGTGGTGAGTGGGAGGAGCTAATGGAGTGGGAGGAGCTAGTGGAGTGGGAGGAGCTAGTGGAGTGGGAGGAGCTAGCGGAGTGGGAGGAGCTAGTGGAGTGGGAGGAGCTAGTGGAGTGGGAGGAGCTAGTGGAGCGGGAGGAGCTAGTGGGTGGGAGGAGCTAGTGGAGTGGGAGGAGCTAGCGGAGTGGGAGGAGCTAGTGTGGTGAGTGGGAGGAGCTAATGGAGTGGGAGGAGCTAGTGGAGTGGTAGGAGCTAGTGGAGCGGGAGGAGCTAGTGGAGCGGGAGGAGCTAGTGTGGTGAGTGGGAGGAGCTAATGGAGTGGGAGGAGCTAGTGGAGTGGTAGGAGCTAGTGGAGCGGGAGGAGCTAGTGGGTGGGAGGAGCTAGTGGAGTGGGAGGAGCTAGTGGAGTGGGAGGAGCTAGTGGAGTGGGAGGAGCTAGTGGAGTGGGTGGAGCTAGTGGAGCTAGTGGGGTGAGTGGGAGGAGCTAGCGGAGTGGGAGGAGCTAGTGGAGTGGGAGGAGCTAGTGGAGTGGGAGGAGCTAGTGGAGCGGGAGGAGCTAGTGGGTGGGAGGAGCTAGTGGAGTGGGAGGAGCTAGCGGAGTGGGAGGAGCTAGTGGGGTGAGTGGAAGGAGCTAGTGGAGTGAGTGGGAGGAGCTAGTGTGGTGAGTGGGAGGAGCTAATGGAGTGGGAGGAGCTAGTGGAGTGGGAGGAGCTAGTGGAGTGGGTGGAGCTAGTGGAGCTAGTGGGGTGAGTGGGAGGAGCTAGCGGAGTGGGAGGAGCTAGTGGAGTGGGAGGAGCTAGTGGAGTGGGAGGAGCTAGTGGAGCGGGAGGAGCTAGTGGGTGGGAGGAGCTAGTGGAGTGGGAGGAGCTAGCGGAGTGGGAGGAGCTAGTGGGGTGAGTGGAAGGAGCTAGTGGAGTGAGTGGGAGGAGCTAGTGTGGTGAGTGGGAGGAGCTAATTGAGTGGGAGGAGCTAGTGGAGCGGGAGGAGCTAGTGGAGTGGGAGGAGCTAGTGGAGTGGGAGGAGCTAGCGGAGTGGGAGGAGCTAGTGGGGTGGGAGGAGCTAGTGGAGTGGGAGGAGCTAGTGCATTTCCCCCAGAATGCTCCGGGCTCCACCCCACGTGTCCCAGTGGTGAGGGCGGGCTGCTTACCCACAATGCCCTTCGCGCGCAGTTAGCAGTGACTCATTCTGTGTCGTCACTGCCCTGGTGAAGATTGTCCCACGTGACCACGATGATGACGATGATAATAGGTTTCTATGGGACTCTTTGGGTCTCTGTGAGTCTGTGTGGGTCTCTATGAGTGTGGGTCTCTATGAGTGTGGGTCTCTGTGTGTCTGTGTGGGTCTCTATGAGTGTGGGTCTCTATGAGTGTGGGTCTCTGTGGGTCTCTATGAGTGTGGGTCTCTGTGTGTCTGTGTGGGTCTCTATGAGTGTGGGTCTCTATGAGTGTGGGTCTCTGTGTGTCTGTGTGGGTCTCTATGAGTGTGGGTCTCTATGAGTGTGGGTCTCTGTGGGTCTCTATGAGTGTGGGTCTCTGTGTGTCTGTGTGGGTCTCTATGAGTGTGGGTCTCTATGAGTGTGGGTCTCTGTGGGTCTCTATGAGTGTGGGTCTCTGTGGGTCTCTGTGGGTCTCTATGAGTGTGGGTCTCTATGAGTGTGGGTCTCTGTGGGTCTCTATGAGTGTGAGTCTCTGTGGGTCTCTGTGGGTCTCTATGAGTGTGGGTCTCTGTGGGTCTCTGTGGGTCTCTATGAGTGTGGGTCTCTATGAGTGTGGGTCTCTGTGGGTCTCTATGAGTATGGGTCTATGTGGGTCTCTATGAATTTAGTTTTCTGTGTGTCTGTATGGGTCTGTACACAGACACACACAGACACACACAGACACACACAGACACACAGACAGACACGTGTGAGCTTATATGCATGTATTTTATTAGTTTATCCGTTAACACGTAGCTACGCTTGCATTTAATCACAATTATAACATGGGACACACACTAACACACACTAACACACACACTAACACACACACACACACACTAACACACACACACACTAACACACACACACTAACACACACTAACACACACACACTAACACACACTAACACACACACACTAACACACACACACACTAACACACACACACTAACACACACACACTAACACACACACACTAACACACACTAACACACACACACTAACACACACTAACACACACACACACTAACACACACACACGCAAACAACGGCGAATCACCGCGTGCTGATTGGTCGATGAGCGCGTGCGGCGGTGTGACGTCACGGCGAGGATGACGTCACAGTCCGCGCCGCCGTGACGTCATCGCGGTGGTCGTTATGACGAGCGAAGGCAAGTTGAAGAGTTTAGAGTTTGTCGAGGTCACGTGCTACACCCCACCCCACACGGTTGTGACGTCATCACTCCCCCATCCAAAGAGACCACCCCCTTACCAAGATGGCGGTCAATCAACCTCCCCTACGAAAATGGCGGTCAACCGACACGCAAACCCCCTTTATACCAAGATGGTGGTCAAACGACCTCCCCTTGCCAAGATGGCGGTCAAGCAACACAACCGGCCCCTACCAAGATGGTGGTCAACTAACCCCCCACCCCCTCCTGAGCAAGATGGCAGTTGACCAACGCACCTCCCTCCTCACCTACCAAGATGGTGGTCAACTGACCACACCTTACCAAGATGGCGGTCAAACAACACAACCGGCCCCTACCAAGATGGTGGTCAACTAACCCCCCCCCCCCTCCTGAGCAAGATGGCAGTTGACCAACGCACCTACCTCTTCACCTACCAAGATGGTGGTCAACCGATCGCACCTTACCAAGATGGCGGCAAACCGCCCCTCACCCTCCCCTACCAAGATGGCAGCTATTGTCATTTTTTTCTTTTTCAGTAACTTTCAAGATATTGGAAGTTTTCAAAGTTTTAGAAATCTTACCAACGCCGTTGTGCTGTGCCAGGCTAGGTGCATGAGGAGGAGGTCACGTGACAGACCCTGCAGGTGCCACGGGTTGTACTGCTGTGCCAGGCTAGGTGCATGAGGAGGAGGTCACGGGACAGACCCAGCAGGTGCCACGGGTTGTACTGCTGTGCCAGGCTAGGTGCATGAGGAAGAGGTCACGGGACAGACCCAGCAGGTGCCACGGGTTGTACTGCTGTGCCAGGCTAGGTGCATGAGGAGGAGGTCACGGGACAGACCCAGCAGGTGCCATGGGTTGTACTGCTGTGCCAGGCTAGGTGCATGAGGAGGAGGTCACGGGACAGACCCAGCAGGTGCCATGGGTTGACTCCTGTGCCAGGCTAGGTGCATGAGGAGGAGGTCACGTGACAGACCCTGCAGGAGTCATGGGTTGACTGACTGAGATGACCGATAGCCTCTCTATGGGTCTCTGTGGGTCTCTATGAGTCTCTATGGGTCTCTGTGGGTCTCTATGAGTCTCTATGGGTCTCTGTGTGTCTCTGTGGGTCTCTATGGGTCTCTATGGGTCTCTGTGTGTCTCTATGAGTCTCTATGGGTCTCTGTGGGTCTCTATGAGTCTATATGGGTCTCTGTGTGTCTCTATGGGTCTCTATGGGTCTCTGTGTGTCTCTATGAGTATATTTATGGGTCTCTATTGGTCTCTCTATGGGTCTGTATGTGTCTCTATGGGTCTCTATGGGTCTTTATGTGTCTCTCTATGGGTCTCTCTATGGGTCTGTGTCTCTCTGTCTCTGTGTGTTTCTGTCTGCGTGTGTCTCTCTCTGTCTCTGTATCTGTCTATCTGTGTGTGTGTCTCTGTGTGTGTGTCTGTGTGTGTGCCTGTGTGTGTGTGTCTGTGTGTGTCTCAGCATGAAGAGAAAGTCTTCCAGAAGAAGTTCTTGCACCCGGCTTTGCGCTCCCTGTTCCCCAGGGGCAGCTGGGCGCCCCCAGCTGCCCCCGGGGCAGCCGCTGCCCTCAGGGCTCGTGCCACCAGAACCTCGGGCAGGCTGCCATCCTGCACAAAGGAGCGGTGGCGCAGCGGTTAGCGCACTGGGTGGGGGGTGAGTGAATGAGTGAGTGAGTGAGTGGGTGAGTGGGTGAGTGAGTGAGTGAGAGTCTGAGTGATTGGTTTAGTGAGTGGGTGAGTGAATGAGTGTCTGAGTGGGTGAGTGAGTGAGTGGGTGAGTGGCTGAGTGGGTGAGTGAGTGAATGAGTGAGTGTCTGAGTGAGTGAGTGGCTGAGTGAGTGAGTGAGTGTCTGAGTGAGTGAGTGGCTGAGTGAGTGAGTGAGCGGGTGAGTGAGTGTCTGAGTGAGTGGGTGAGTGGGTGGGTGAGTGAGTGGGTGAGTGAGTAGGTGAGTGAGTGGGTGAGTGAGTGGCTGAGTGAGTGGGTGAGTGAGTGGGTGAGTGAGTGGCTGAGTGAGTGGCTGAGTGAGTGGGCGAGTGAGTGGATGAGTGGTTGAGTGAGTGGGTGAGTGAGTAGCTGAGTGAGTAGCTGAGTGAGTAGTTGAGTGAGTAGTTGAGTGAGTGGCTGAGTGAGTGGCTGAGTGAGTGGGCGAGTGAGTGGCTGAGTGAGTGGGTGAGTGAGTGGGTGAGTGAGTAGCTGAGTGAGTGAGTGAGTGGGTGAGTGGGTGAGTGAGTGGCTGAGTGAGTAGCTGAGTGAGTGGGTGAGTGAGTGAGTAGCTGAGTGAGTGGCTGAGTGAATGGCTGAGTTAGTGAGTAGCTGAGTGAGTGGCTGAGTGAGTAGCTGAGTGAGTGACTGAGTGAGTTAGTAGCTGAGTGGCTGAGTGAGTGGGTAAGTGAGTAGCTGAGTGAATGGCTGAGTGAGTGAGTAGCTGAGTGAGTGGGTGAGTGGGCGAGTGAGTGAGTGGGTGAGTGGTGGCGGAGTGAGTAGCTGAGTGAGTGGGCGAGTGAGTGAGTGGCTGAGTGAGTGGGTGAGTGAGTGGCTGAGTGAGTAGCTGAGTGAGTGAGTGAGTAGCTGAGTGAGTGGGTAAGTGGGCGAGTGAGTGAGTGAGTGAGTAGCTGAGTGAGTGGCTGAGTGAGTGAGTAGCTGAGTGGCTGAGTGAGTGGCTGAGTGAGTAGCTGAGTGAGTGGTGGCTGAGTGAGTAGCTGAGTAAGTGGCTGAGTGAGTGGCTGAGTGAGTGGCTGAGTGAGTGAGTAGCTGAGTGAGTAGCTGAGTAGCTGAGTGGCTGAGTGAGTGGCTGAGTGAGTGAGTGAGTGAATGAGTGAGTGAATGGGTGAGTGTCTGAGTGAGTGAGTGGATGAGTGAGTGAATGGGTGAGTGGCTGAGTGAGTGGCTGAGTGAGTGAGTGAGTGGCTGAGTGAGTGGCTGAGTGACTGAGTGAGTGGCTGAGTGAGTGGCTGAGTGGCTGAGTGAGTAGCTGAGTGAGTGAGTAGCTGGTGAGTAAATCCTCACCTCACTGTGGTTCAGTTCGTTAGTCTCGTCAGCAGACGAATCGATGGCGGCCAAGAGTCGAACCAGGAACTGCTTCTGGTCCTGGTCAAGGTTCTACGGAGAGACACAGACAAAGGTCCCCCGGGTAGCTTCGAGCAAGCTGGAGGGGCAAGTGCGGTCAGTAGCACCTACACACAGACAAAGATCCCCCGTGTAGCCTCTAGCAGGCTGGACGGGCAAGTGCTGTCAGTAGCACCTACACACAGACAAAGATGCCCCGTGTAGCCTCTAGCAGGCTGTAGGGGCAAGTGCTGTCAGTAGCACCTACACACAGACAAAGATCCCCCGTGTAGCCTCCAGCAGGCTGCAGGGGCAAGTGCTGTCAGTAGCACCTACACACAGACAAAGATCCCCCGTGTAGCCTCTAGCAGGCTGTAGGGGCAAGTGCTGTCAGTAGCACCTACACACAGACAAAGATGCACCGTGTAGCCTCTAGCAGGCTGTAGGGGCAAGTGCTGTCAGTAGCGAGTAGCAGCACCTATGGAGGCTACCGGCACTGTGGCACACACAGAGGGGGTGGGTGGCCAGCACCACGCCCGGCCGCCTTTGTCTCCCCAGTGATAGCGATGTCCACTACACCACCACCACCACCGCTACACCAGCTACTCATTTGAGGCTGAGTAAACCTAAGGGAGGCTCAGGACCGGTTCAGACAAATCACAAACACAGACACACAGACACACACACGCTCACCCAGTCACTCACCCACCCACTCACTCACCCACCCACTCACCCACTCACCCACCCACTCACTCACCCACCCACTCACCCACCCACTCACTCACCCACTCACTCACTCACCCACCCACTCACCCACTCACCCACCCACTCACTCACCCACCCACTCACCCACCCACTCACTCACCCACTCACAAACTCACTCACCCACCCACTCACCCACTCACCCACCCACTCATTTAAATACCCACTCATTAACTCACCCACAGCCACACACACGCATAGACCCACAGACACACAGCCAGACACACACACACACAGACACACACACAGACACACACACTGACACACACACACAGACACACACACAGACACACACACACAGACACACGCACACAGACACACACACACAGACACACACACAGACACACACAGACACACACACATAGACACACACACAGACACACACACACAGACACACGCACACAGACACACACAGAGACACACACAGACACAAACACACACAGACACAGTCACACACACACACTCAGATAGACCCACAGACACACAAACACACACACACACACACACAGACACACACACACAGACAAACACACACAGACACACAGACACACACACACACACAGTCACACACACAGACAAACACACACACAGACACACACACACAGACACACACACCCAGTCACACACACAGACACACACACAGACACACACACACACACACAGACACACACATATAGACACACACACAGACACACACACACAGACACACGCACACAGACACAGACACACACACACAGACACACATACATACACACAGACACACACAAACACACACGCATAGACACACACACAGACACACACACACAGACACACGCACACAGACACACACAGAGACACACACAGACACAAACACACACAGACACAGTCACACACACTCAGATAGACCCACAGACACACAAACACACACACACACAGACACACACACACACAGACACACACACCCAGACACACACACAAACACACACACAAACACATACACACACACACACACAGACACACAGACACACACACACACACACAGACACACACACACACACACACAGACACACGCACACAGACACAGACACACAGACACACACACAGACACACACAGACACACACACATAGACACACACACAGACACACACACACAGACACACGCACACAGACACACACAGAGACACACACAGACACAAACACACACAGACACAGTCACACACACACACTCAGATAGACCCACAGACACACAAACACACACACACACACACACAGACACACACACACAGACAAACACACACAGA
>NW_027620953.1:27500-34774 GCF_964198595.1 Lampetra fluviatilis
CACCCACCCACCCACTCACTCACTCACCCACCCACCCACTCATTCACTCACTCACCCACCCACCCACCCACTCACCCACTCACCCACCCACTCACCCACCCACTCACCCACCCACTCACTCACTCACTCACCCACCCACCCACTCACTCACTCACCCACCAACTCACCCACTCACTCACCCACCCACCAACCCACTCACCTACCCACTCACCCACCCACTCACTCACCCACTCACCCACCCACCCACTCACCCACCCACCCACCCATCCACCCACTCACCCACCCACCTACTCACCCACCCACTCACTCACACCCACTCACCCACTCACCCACCCACTCACCCACCAACTCACCCACCCACTAACCCACTCACCTACCCACACCCCACCCACTCACTCACCCACTCACCCACCCACCCACTCACCCACCCACCCATCCACCCACTCACCCACCCACCCACTCACCCACCCACTCACTCACCCACTCACCCACTCACCCACCCACTCACTCACCCACTCACCCACCAACTCACCCACTCACTCACCCACTCACCTACCCACTCACCCACCCACTCACTCACCCACTCACCCACCCACCCACTCACCCACCCACTCACCCACCCACTCACCCACTCACCTACCCACTCACCCACCCACTCACTCACCCACCCACCCATCCACCCACTCACCCACTCACTCACTCACTCACCCACCCACCCACCCACCCACCCAGTCACCTACCCACTCACCCACCCACTCACTCACCCACTCACCCACCCACCCATCCACCCACTCACCCACTCACTCACTCACTCACCCACCCACCCACCCACTCACCTACCCACTCACTCACCCACTCACCCACCCACCCACCCACCCACCCACTCACCCACCCACTCACCCACTCACCCACCCACTCACCCACTCACCCACTCACTCACCCACTCACCCACTCACTCACCCACTCAACCACTCACCCACCCACCCACTCACTCACCCACCCACCCACCCACTCACTCACTCACCCACCCACCCACCCACCCACCCACCCACCCACCCACTCACTCACCCACTCACCCACCCACCCATCCACCAACTCACCCACTCACCCACTCACCCACCCACTCACTCACCCACTCACCCACCCACTCACTCACCCACTCACCCACCCAGTCACCCACCCACTCACTCACCCACTCACCCACTCACCCACCCACTCACTCACCCACTCACCCACCAACTCACCCACCCACTCACCCACTCACCTACCCACTCACCCACCCACTCACTCACCCACTCACCCACCCACTCACCCACCCACTCACTCACTCACCCACCCACTCACCCACCCACTCAATCACCCACTCACCCACCAACTCACCCACCCACTCACCCACTAACCTACCCACTCACCCACCCACTCACTCACCCACTCACCCACCCACTCATCCACCAACTCACCCACCCACCCACTCACCCACCCACTCACTCACCCACTCACCCAGTCACCCACCCACTCACTCACCCACTCACCCACCAACTCACCCACCCACTCACCTACCCACTCACCCACCCACTCACTCACCCACTCACCCACCCACCCACTCACCCACCCACTCACCCACCCACTCACCCACTCACCCACTCACCCACCCACTCACTCACCCACCCACGCACCCACTCACCCACCCACCCACTCACCCACCCACCCATCCACCAACTCACCCACCCACCCACTCACCCACCCACTCACTCACCCACTCACCCACTCACCCACCCACTGACTCACCCACCCACCCACTCACCCACCCACTCACTCACCCACTCACCCACCCACCCACTCACTCACTCACTCACCCACCCACCCACTCACCCCACTTACCCACTCACCCCACTTACCCACCAACTCACCCCACCCACCCATTCACCCACCCACCCACTCACTCACCCACCCACGCACCCACTCACCCACCCACCCACTCACCCACCCACCCATCCACCAACTCACCCACCCACCCACTCACCCACCCACTCACTCACCCACTCACCCACTCACCCACCCACTCACTCACCCACCCACCCACTCACCCACCCACTCACTCACCCACTCACCCACCCACTCACCCACCCACTCACTCACCCACTCACCCACTCACCCACCCACTCCCTCACCCACTCACCCACCCACCCTCTCACCCACCCACTCACTCACCCACCCTCCCACTCACTCACCCACCCACCCACCCACCCACCCACTCACTCACTCACTCACCCACTCACCCACCCTCCCACCCACTCACTCACCCACTCACTCACTCACCCACCCACCCACCCCCTCACCCACCCACCCACCCACTCACCCACCCACTCACCCACCCACCCACTCACCCACCCACTCACCCACCCACCCACTCACCCACTCACTCACTCACCCACCCACCCACTCACCCCACTTACCCACTCACCCCACTTACCCACCAACTCACCCCACCCACCCATTCACCCACCCACCAACTCACTCATTCACCCACCCACTCACCAACCCTCACCCACTCACCCCCCCCCACTACCCCACCCACTCACCCACTAACTCACTCACCCGCCCACACACCCACCCACCCACTCACCCACTCACTCACCCACTCACCCACCCACCCACTCACCCACTCACTCACTCACTCACTCACCCACCCACCCACTCACTCACCCACCCACCCACCCACCCATTAACTTACTCACTCACCCACCCACCAACTCACTCACCCACTCACTCACTCACTCACCCACCCACCCACTCACCCACTCACTCACTCACTAACCCACCCACCCACTCACCCACCCACCCACCCACCCACTCACCCACCCACCCACCCACCCACTCACCCACCCACCCACCCACTCACTCACCCACCCACCCACCCACTCACCCACCCACCCACTCACTCACTCACTCACTCACTCACCCACCCACCCAAACAACTCACTCACCCACTCACCCACTCACCCACCCACCCACCCACTCACTCACCCACTCACCCACCCACCCACCCACTCCCTCACCCACTCACCCACCCACCCACTCACCCACCCACCCACTCCCTCACCCACCCACCCACTCCCTCACCCACTCACCCACCCACCCACCCACTCACTCACTCATTCACCCACCCACCCACCCACCCACCCACTCACCCACCTACCCACCCACCCACCCACCCACTCACCCACCCACCCACTCACTCACTCACCCACTCACCCACCCACCCACCCACCCACTCACCCACCCACTCACCCACCCACCCACCCACTCACCCACCCACCCACTCACCCACCCACTCACCCACCCACCCACCCACTCACCCACCCACCCACCCACTCACCCACCCACTCACCCACTCACCCACCCACCCACCCACTCACCCACCCACCAACTCACCCACCCACCCACCCACTCACCCACCCACCCACTCACCCACCCACCAACTCACCCACCCACCCACTCACCCACCCACCCACCAACTCACCCACCCACCCACTCACTCACTCACCCACCCACCCACTCATTCACTCACTCACCCACCCACCCACCCACTCACCCACTCACCCACCCACTCACCCACCCACTCACTCACCCACTCACCCACTCACCCACCCACTCACCCACCCACTCACTCACCCACCCACCCACTCACTCACCCACTCACCCACTCACCCACCCACTCACTCACTCACCCACCCACCCACTCACCCACCCACTCACTCACCCACTCACCCACCCACTCACTCACTCACCCACCCACCCACTCACCCCACTTACCCACTCACCCCACTTACCCACCAACTCACCCCACCCACCCATTCACCCACCCACCCACTCACTCACCCACCCACGCACCCACTCACCCACCCACCCCCTCACCCACCCACCCATCCACCAACTCACCCACCCACCCACTCACCCACCCACTCACTCACCCACTCACCCACTCACCCACCCACTCACTCACCCACCCACCCACTCACCCACCCACTCACTCACCCACTCACCCACCCACTCACCCACCCACTCACTCACCCACTCACCCACTCACCCACCCACTCCCTCACCCACTCACCCACCCACCCTCTCACCCACCCACTCACTCACCCACCCTCCCACTCACTCACCCACCCACCCACCCACTCACTCACTCACTCACCCACTCACCCACCCTCCCACCCACTCACTCACTCACCCACTCACTCACTCACCCACCCACCCACCCCCTCACCCACCCACCCACCCACTCACCCACCCACTCACCCACCCACCCACTCACCCACCCACTCACCCACCCACCCACCCACTCACCCACTCACTCACTCACCCACCCACCCACTCACCCCACTTACCCACTCACCCCACTTACCCACCAACTCACCCCACCCACCCATTCACCCACCCACCAACTCACTCATTCACCCACCCACTCACCAACCCTCACCCACTCACCCCCCCCCACTACCCCACCCACTCACCCACTAACTCACTCACCCGCCCACACACCCACCCACCCACTCACCCACTCACTCACCCACTCACCCACCCACCCACTCACCCACTCACTCACTCACTCACCCACCCACCCACTCACTCACCCACCCACCCACCCACTAACTCACTCACTCACTCACCCACCCACCAACTTACTCACCCACTCACTCACTCACCCACCCACCCACCCACCCACTCACCCACCCACCCACCCACCCACTCACCCACCCACCCACTCACCCACCCACCCACCCACTCACCCACCCACCCACTCACTCACCCACCCACCCACCCACCCACTCACCCACCCACCCACCCACTCACTCACTCACTCACTCACCCACCCACCCAAACAACTCACTCACCCACTCACATACTCACCCACCCACCCACCCACTCACTCACTCACCCACTCACCCACCCACCCACCCACTCCCTCACCCACTCACCCACCCACCCACTCACCCACCCACCCACTCCCTCACCCACTCACCCACCCACCCACTCACTCACTAATTCACCCACCCACCCACCCACCCACTCACCTACCCACCCACCCACCCACCCACCCACTCACCCACCCACTCACTCACCCACTCACCCACCCACCCACCCACCCACCCACTCACCCACCCACCCACCCACTCACCCACCCACCCACTCACCCACCCACCCACTCACCCACCCACTCACCCACCCACCCACCCACTCACCCACCCACCCACCCACTCACCCACCCACTCACCCACCCACTCACCCACCCACCCACCCACCAACTCACCCACCCACCCACCCACTCACCCACCCACCCACCCACTCACCCACCCACCAACTCACCCACCCACCCACTCACCCACCCACCCACCAACTCACCCACCCACCCACTCACTCACTCACCCACTCACTCACCCACCCACCCACCCACTCCCTCACCCACTCACCCACCCACCCACTCACCCACCCACCCACTCCCTCACCCACTCACCCACCCACCCACTCACTCACTAATTCACCTACCCACCCACCCACCCACCCACTCACCTACCCACCCACCCACCCACTCACCCACTCACCCACCCACTCACTCACCCACTCACCCACCCACCCACCCACTCACCCACCCACTCACCCACCCACCCACCCACTCACCCACCCACCCACTCACCCACCCACTCACCCACCCACCCACTCACCCACCCACCCACCCACTCACCCACCCACTCACCCACCCACTCACCCACCCACCCACCCACCAACTCACCCACCCATCCACCCACCCACTCACCCACCCACCCACCCACCCACCCACTCACCCACCCACCAACTCACCCACCCACTCACCCACCCACCCACCAACTCACCCACCCACTCACTCACTCACCCACCCACCCACTCATTCACTCACCCACCCACCCACCCACCCACTCACCCACTCACCCACCCACTCACCCACCCACTCACTCACCCACTCACCCACTCACCCACCCACTCACCCACCCACTCACTCACCCACCCACCCACTCACTCACTCACTCACCCACCCACCCACTCACTCACTCACCCACCAACTCACTCACCTACCCACTCACCCACCCACTCACTCACCCACTCACCCACCCACCCACTCACCCACCCACCCATCCACCAACTCACCCACCCACCCACCCACTCACCCACTCACTCACTCACCCACCCACCCACCCACTCACCTACCCACTCACCCACCCACTCACTCACCCACTCACCCACCCACTCACCCACCCACCCATCCACCCACTCACCCACCCACCTACTCACCCACCCACTCACTCACTCACCCACTCACCCACTCACCCACCCACTCACTCACCCACTCACCCACCAACTCACCCACCCACTCACCCACTCACCTACCCACTCACCCACCCACTCACTCACCCACTCACTCACCCACTCACCCATCCACCAACTCACCCACCCACCCACTCACCCACCCACTCACTCACCCACCCACCCACTCACCCACCCACTCACTCACCCACTCACCCACTCACCCACCCACTCACTCACCCACTCACCCACCCACCCACTCACTCACCCACTCACCCACCCATTCACCCACCCACTCACCCACCCATTCACCCACCCACTCACTCACCCACTCACCCACTCACTCACCCACTCACTCACCCACCCACTCACCCATCCACCAACTCACCCACCCACCCACTCACCCACCCACTCACTCACCCACTCACCCACTCACCCACCCACTCACTCACCCACTCACCCACCCACTCACTCACCCACTCACCCACCCACTCACCCACCCACTCACTCACCCACTCACCCACTCACCCACCCACTCACTCACCCACTCACCCACCAACTCACCCACCCACTCACCCACTCACCTACCCACTCACCCACCCACTCACTCACCCACTCACCCACCCACTCACCCACCCACCCATCCACCAACTCACCCACCCACCCACTCACCCACCCACTCACTCACCCACTCACCCACTCACCCACCCACTCACTCACCCACTCATCCACCCACTCACCCACTCACCCACCCACTCACCTACCCACTGACCCACCCACCCACCCACTCACCTGCTCCCCCCTCTCGTCGCTAATTGCCCACTGAGTGAGCGCGACTCTCAAATCGGCTTCCCGTGTTTCTATTTAATTAGCAATTAGCGAGCTGGACGGAGAGTTCGGATGACGTGGGCGCGTGCGTGTGTGTGTGTGTC
>NW_027620954.1:0-38072 GCF_964198595.1 Lampetra fluviatilis
CCCACATACCCACCCACCCACACACCCACCACACACCCACCCACACACCCACCCACACACCCACCCACCCACACACCCACACACCCACCACCCACACACCCACACACCCACACACCCACCCACACACCCACACACACACCCACCCACATACCCACCCACACATCCACCCACCCACACACCCACCCACACACCCACCCACACACCCACACACCCACACACCCACCCACACACCCACCCACATACCCACATACCCACCCACACACCCACCCACACACCCACATACCCACCCACATACCCACCCACACACCCACCCACACACCCACCCACACACCCACATACCCACCCACCTGTACACACACCCACCTGTACACCCACCCACACACCCACCCACACACCCACCCACACACCCACCCACACACCCACCCACACACCCACCCACACACCCACACACCCACATACCCACCCACACACCCACATACCCACCCACACACCCACCCACCCACACATCCACCCACCCACCCACCCACACACCCACCCACACACCCACCCACCCACCCACACACCCACCCACCCACACACCCACCCACCCACACACCCACCCACACACACACACCCACCCACACACCCACCCACCCACCCACACACACCCACCCACACACCCCCCCACACACCCACCCACCCACCCACACACCCACCCACCCACACATCCACCCACCCACCCACACACCTGGACACCCACCCACACACCCACCCACACACCCACCCACCCACACACCCACCCACCCACACACCCACCCACCCACACACCCACCCACCCACACACCCACCCACCCACCCACCCACACATCCACCCACCCACCCACACACCTGGACACCCACCTGTACACCCACCCACCTGTACACCCACACACCTGTACACCCACCCACCTGTCCACCCACCCACCTGTACACCCACACACCTGTACACCCACCCACCTGTCCACCCACACACCTGTACACCCACACACCCACCCACACATCCACCCACCCACCCACACACCTGTTCACCCACCTGTACACCCACCCACCTGTACACCCACACACCTGTACACCCACCCACCTGTCCACCCACACACCTGAACACCCACCCACCCACCTGTACACCCACCCACCTGAACATCCACACACCTGAACACCCACCCACCCACCTGTACACCCACCCACCTGTACACCCACACACCTGTACACCCACCCACCTGTCCACCCACCCACCTGTACACCCACACACCTGAACACCCACCCACCCACCTGTACACCCACCCACCTGAACACCCACACACCTGAACACCCACCCACCCACCTGTACACCCACACACCTGTACACCCACCCACCTGTACACCCACACACCTGTACACCCACACACCTGTACACCCACCCACCTGTACACCCACACACCTGTACACCCACACACCTGTACACCCACCCACCTGTACACCCACCCACCTGTACACCCACACACCTGTACACCCACCCACCTGAACACCCACCCACCCACCTGTACACCCACACACCTGTACACCCACCCACCTGTACACCCACCCACCCACCTGTACACCCACACACCTGTACACCCACCCACCTGAACACCCACCCACCCACCTGTACACCCACACACCTGAACACCCACCCACCCACCTGTACACCCACCCACCTGTACACCCACCCACCTGTACACCCACACACCTGTACACCCACCCACCCACCTGTACACCCACACACCTGTACACCCACCCACCTGAACACCCACCCACCCACCTGTACACCCACACACCTGAACACCCACCCACCCACCTGTACACCCACACACCTGTACACCCACCCACCTGAACACCCACCCACCTGTACACCCACCCACCTGTACACACACACACCTGTACACCCACCCACCTGTACACCCACCCACCTGAACACCCACCCACCTGTACACCCACCCACCTGTACACCCACACACCTGTACACCCACCCACCTGAACACCCACCCACCTGTACACCCACCCACCTGTACACCCACCCACCTGTACACCCACCCACCCACACACCCACCCACCTGTACACCCACACACCTGTACACCCACCCACCTGTACACCCACACACCTGTACACCCACCCACCTGTACACCCACACACCCACCCACCCACACACACCCACCCACCTGTACACCCACACACCTGTACACCCACCCACACACCCACTTGTACACCCACACACCCACCCACACACCTGTACACCCACACACCTGTACACCCACCCACCTGTACACCCACACACCTGAACACCCACACACCTGTACACCCACACACCCACCCACCCACCCACCTGTACACCCACCCACACACCCACCTGTACACCCACCCACACACCCACCTGAACACCCACCCACACACCCACACACCTGTACACCCACACACCTGTACACCCACCCACCTGAACACGGGTCCGTACGTATCAAAGTCTTCCTGACTGATCTGGTGGAGCCTGGAGAGGCCTCCCCGTCGCAGAACTTGCACGAGGTTTGACCAGCCTCCCAACGAAGGACCCGGCATGGCCGACAGAGGCAGAGGACTCTGGGTGACGGGGGTAGAGAGAAGGGGGGGGGGTGGTGGGGGGTGGTGGGGGGTGGTGGGGGGTGGTGGGGGGGTGGTGGGGGGTGGTGGGGGGTGGTGGGGGGTGGTGGGGGGTGGTGGGGGGTGGTGGGGGGTGGTGGGGGGTGGTGGGGGGTGACAAAACAATAAATAATGGTTGTTGGCAGAATTTGTGGTGAGCCAAAGTGATGCCACTGGTTCTTCACCTTCTGCAGATGCAGATGCCACTGGTTCTTCACGTTCTGCAGATGTAGATGCATCTACATCTGCAGAACATGAAGAACCAGTGGCATCTACATCTGCAGAACCAGTGGCATCTACATCTGTAGAACGTGAAGAACCAGTGGCATCTACATCTGCAGAACATGAAGAACCAGTGGCATCTACATCTGCAGAACCAGTGGCATCTACATCTGTAGAACGTGAAGAACCAGTGGCATCTACATCTGCAGAACGTGAAGAACCAGTGGCATCTACATCTGCAGAACGTGAAGAACCAGTGGCATCTACATCTGCAGAACCAGTGGCATCTACATCTGTAGAACGTGAAGAACCAGTGGCATCTACATCTGCAGAACGTGAAGAACCAGTGGCATCTACATCTGCAGAACCAGTGGCATCTACATCTGTAGAACGTGAAGAACCAGTGGCATCTACATCTGCAGAACGTGAAGAACCAGTGGCATCTACATCTGCAGAACCAGTGGCATCTACATCTGTAGAACGTGAAGAACCAGTGGCATCTACATCTGCAGAACGTGAAGAACCAGTAGTGGCATCTACATCTGCAGAACATGAAGAACCAGTGGCATCTACATCTGCAGAACCAGTGGCATCTACATCTGTAGAACGTGAAGAACCAGTGGCATCTACATCTGCAGAACGTGAAGAACCAGTGGGCATCTACATCTGCAGAACGTGAAGAACCAGTGGCATCTACATCTGCAGAACCAGTGGCATCTACATCTGTAGAACGTGAAGAACCAGTGGCATCTACATCTGCAGAACGTGAAGAACCAGTGGCATCTACATCTGCAGAACCAGTGGCATCCTACATCTGTAGAACGTGAAGAACCAGTGGCATCTACATCTGCAGAACGTGAAGAACCAGTGGCATCTACATCTGCAGAACCAGTGGCATCTACATCTGTAGAACGTGAAGAACCAGTGGCATCTACATCTGCAGAACGTGAAGAACCAGTGGCATCTACATCTGCAGAACCAGTGGCATCTACATCTGTAGAACGTGAAGAACCAGTGGCATCTACATCTGCAGAACATGAAGAACCAGTGGCATCTACATCTGCAGAACCAGTGGCATCTACATCTGTAGAACGTGAAGAACCAGTGGCATCTACATCTGCAAAACGTGAAGAACCAGTGGCATCTACATCTGCAGAACGTGAAGAACCAGTGGCATCTACATCTGCAGAACCAGTGGCATCTACATCTGTAGAACGTGAAGAACCAGTGGCATCTACATCTGCAGAACGTGAAGAAACCAGTGGCATCTACATCTGCAGAACCAGTGGCATCTACATCTGTAGAACGTGAAGAACCAGTGGCATCTACATCTGCAGAACGTGAAGAACCAGTGGCATCTACATCTGCAGAACCAGTGGCATCTACATCTGTAGAACGTGAAGAACCAGTGGCATCTACATCTGCAGAACGTGAAGAACCAGTGGCATCTACATCTGCAGAACGTGAAGAACCAGTGGCATCTACATCTGCAGAACGTGAAGAACCAGTGGCATCTACATCTGCAGAACGTGAAGAACCAGTGGCATCTACATCTGCAGAACCAGTGGCATCTACATCTGCAGATCGTGAAGAACCAGTGGCATCTACATCTGCAGATCGTGAAGAACCAGTGGCATCTACATCTGCAGAACGTGAAGAACCAGTGGCATCTACATCTGCAGATCGTGAAGAACCAGTGGCATCTACATCTGCAGAACGCGAAGAACCAGTGGCATCTACATCTGCAGAACCAGTGGCATCTACATCTGTAGAACGTGAAGAACCAGTGGCATCTACATCTGCAGAACGTGAAGAACCAGTGGCATCTACATCTGCAGAACGTGAAGAACCAGTGGCATCTACATCTGCAGAACCAGTGGCATCTACATCTGTAGAACGTGAAGAACCAGTGGCATCTACATCTGCAGAACGTGAAGAACCAGTGGCATCTACATCTGCAGAACCAGTGGCATCTACATCTGTAGAACGTGAAGAACCAGTGGCATCTACATCTGCAGAACGTGAAGAACCAGTGGCATCTACATCTGCAGAACCAGTGGCATCTACATCTGTAGAACGTGAAGAACCAGTGGCATCTACATCTGCAGAACGTGAAGAACCAGTGGCATCTACATCTGCAGAACGTGAAGAACCAGTGGCATCTACATCTGCAGAACGTGAAGAACCAGTGGCATCTACATCTGCAGAACGTGAAGAACCAGTGGCATCTACATCTGCAGAACCAGTGGCATCTACATCTGCAGATCGTGAAGAACCAGTGGCATCTACATCTGCAGATCGTGAAGAACCAGTGGCATCTACATCTGCAGAACGTGAAGAACCAGTGGCATCTACATCTGCAGATCGTGAAGAACCAGTGGCATCTACATCTGCAGAACGCGAAGAACCAGTGGCATCTACATCTGCAGAACCAGTGGCATCTACATCTGTAGAACGTGAAGAACCAGTGGCATCTACATCTGCAGAACGTGAAGAACCAGTGGCATCTACATCTGCAGAACCAGTGGCATCTACATCTGTAGAACGTGAAGAACCAGTGGCATCTACATCTGTAGAACGTGAAGAACCAGTGGCATCTACATCTGCAGAACGTGAAGAACCAGTGGCATCTACATCTGCAGAACGTGAAGAACCAGTGGCATCTACATCTGCAGAACGTGAAGAACCAGTGGCATCTACATCTGCAGAACGTGAAGAACCAGTGGCATCTACATCTGCAGAACCAGTGGCATCTACATCTGCAGATCGTGAAGAACCAGTGGCATCTACATCTGCAGATCGTGAAGAACCAGTGGCATCTACATCTGCAGAACGTGAAGAACCAGTGGCATCTACATCTGCAGATCGTGAAGAACCAGTGGCATCTACATCTGCAGAACGCGAAGAACCAGTGGCATCTACATCTGCAGAACCAGTGGCATCTACATCTGCAGATCGTGAAGAACCAGTGGCATCTACATCTGCAGAACGTGAAGAACCAGTGGCATCTACATCTGCAGATCGTGAAGAACCAGTGGCATCTACATCTGCAGAACGCGAAGAACCAGTGGCATCTACATCTGTAGAACGTGAAGAACCAGTGGCATCTACATCTGCAGAACGTGAAGAACCAGTGGCATCTGCATCTGCAGAACGTGAAGAACCAGTGGCATCTACATCTGCAGAACGTGAAGAACCAGTGGCATCTGCATCTGCAGAACGTGAAGAACCAGTGGCATCTGCATCTGCAGAACGTGAAGAACCAGTGGCATCTGCATCTGCAGAACGTGAAGAACCAGTGGCATCTACATCTGCAGAACGCGAAGAACCAGTGGCATCTACATCTGTAGAACGTGAAGAACCAGTGGCATCTACATCTGCAGAACGTGAAGAACCAGTGGCATCTGCATCTGCAGAACGTGAAGAACCAGTGGCATCTACATCTGCAGAACGTGAAGAACCAGTGGCATCTGCATCTGCAGAACGTGAAGAACCAGTGGCATCTGCATCTGCAGAACGTGAAGAACCAGTGGCATCTGCATCTGCAGAACGTGAAGAACCAGTGGCATCTACATCTGCAGAACGCGAAGAACCAGTGGCATCTACATCTGTAGAACGTGAAGAACCAGTGGCATCTACATCTGCAGAACGTGAAGAACCAGTGGCATCTGCATCTGCAGAACGTGAAGAACCAGTGGCATCTACATCTGCAGAACGTGAAGAACCAGTGGCATCTACATCTGCAGAACGTGAAGAACCAGTGGCATCTACATCTGTAGAACGTGAAGAACCAGTGGCATCTACATCTGCAGAACGTGAAGAACCAGTGGCATCTACATCTGCAGAACGTGAAGAACCAGTGGCATCTGCATCTGCAGAACGTGAAGAACCAGTGGCATCTGCATCTGCAGAACGTGAAGAACCAGTGGCATCTGCATCTGCAGAACGTGAAGAACCAGTGGCATCTACATCTGCAGAACCAGTGGCATCTTCATCTGCAGAACGCGAAGAACCAGTGGCATCTACATCTGCAGAACGCGAAGAACCAGTGGCATCTACATCTACAGAACGTGAAGAACCAGTGGCATCTACATCTGCAAAACGCGAAGAACCAGTGGCATCTACATCTGCAGAACGTGAAGAACCAGTGGCATCTTCATCTGCAGAACGCGAAGAACCAGTGGCATCTACATCTGCAGAACGTGAAGAACCAGTGGCATCTACATCTGCAGAACCAGTGGCATCTACATCTGCAGAACCAGTGGCATCTACATCTGCAGAACGTGAAGAACCAGTGGCATCTACATCTGCAGAACGTGAAGAACCAGTGGCATCTACATCTGCAGAACGTGAAGAACCAGTGGCATCTGCATCTGCAGATCGTGAAAAACCAGTGGCATCTACATCTGCAGAACGTGAAGAACCAGTGGCATCTACATCTGCAGAACCAGTGGCATCTACATCTGCAGAACCAGTGGCATCTACATCTGCAGAACGTGAAGAACCAGTGGCATCTACATCTGCAGATCGTGAAGAACCAGTGGCATCTACATCTGCAGAAAGTGAAGAACCAGTGGCATCTACATCTACAGAACGTGAAGAACCAGTGGCATCTACATCTGCAGAACGTGAAGAACCAGTGGCATCTACATCTGCAGAACCAGTGGCATCTACATCTGCAGAACCAGTGGCATCTACATCTGCAGAACCAGTGGCATCTACATCTGCAGAACGTGAAGAACCAGTGGCATCTACATCTGCAGAACCAGTGGCATCTACATCTGCAGAACGCGACGTACATACACAAACAAAGACAAAGATCCCCCGTGTAGCCTGCAACAGACTGTAGGGGCAAGTGCTGTTAGCGAGCACCTATGAAGGCCGGCACTGTGGCACACGAGGGGGTGGGGTGGCCAGCACCACGCCCGGCCGCCTTTGTCTCCCCAGTGCTAGTGATGTTCACTACACACCGCCACACCAGGTACTTAGTTGAGGCTGAGACGACCTAGGGGAGGCCCAGGACCGGTTCAGATAAAAGTTACTGGTGTTGGCTGTGAGCGGGAATCGAACTCGGGTCGCCGGGTTCATAGCGCAGCGTAGCGCTAACCACTACACCCACCACTCCCCGTACACACACACACAGTGACGCACACACACAGTGACGCACACACACAGTGACGCACACACAGTGACGCACACACAGTGACGCACACACAGTGACACACACACAGTGACACACACACAGTGACGCACACAGTGACACACACACAGGGACACACACAGTGACACACACACACAGTGACACACACACAGTGACGCACACACAGTGACGCACACACAGTGACACACACAGTGACGCACACAGTGACGCACACAGTGACACACACACAGTGACACACACAGTGACACACACACAGGGACACACACAGTGACACACACACACAGTGACACACACAGTGACACACACACAGTGACACACACACACAGTGACGCACACAGTGACACACACAGTGACACACACACACAGTGACACACACACACAGTGACACACACAGTGACACACACACAGTGACACACACACACACAGGGACACACACACACACAGTGACACACACACACAGTGACACACACACACAGTGACACACACACAGTGACGCACACACAGTGACACACACA
This sequence comes from Lampetra fluviatilis, assembly GCF_964198595.1. Taxonomy (NCBI): domain Eukaryota; kingdom Metazoa; phylum Chordata; class Hyperoartia; order Petromyzontiformes; family Petromyzontidae; genus Lampetra; species Lampetra fluviatilis. Next base: position 8,543 of record NW_027620954.1, read on the forward strand.
CAGGGACACACACACACACACAGTGACACACACACACAGTGACGCACACAGTGACGCACAGTGACACACACACACAGTGACACACACACACAGTGACACACACACACACAGTGACGCACACACAGGGACACACACACACACAGTGACACACACACACAGTGACGCACACAGTGACGCACACAGTGACACACACAGTGACACACACAGTGACACACACAGTGACACACACACAGTGACACACACACAGGGACACACACACAGGGACACACACACACAGTGACACACACACAGGGACACACACACACAGTGACACACACACAGTGACACACACACAGTGACACACACAGTGACACACACAGTGACACACACACAGTGACACACACACAGTGACACACACACAGGGACACACACACACAGTGACACACACACAGTGACACACACACACAGTGACACACACACACAGTGACACACACACAGTGACACACACACACAGTGACACACACACAGTGACACGCACACAGTTACACGCACACAGTGACACGCACACAGTGACACACACACACAGTGACACACGCACACAGTGACACACACACAGTGACACACACACACAGTGACACACACACACATTGACACACACAGTGACACACACACACACACACAGTGACACACACACACACAGTGACACACACAGTGACACACACAGTGACACACACACAGTGACACACACAGTGACACACACACAGTGACACACACACACAGTGACACACACACACAGTGACACACAGTGACAATAACACAGTGACACACACACAGTGACACACACAGTGACACACACACACACACAGTGACACACACACACACACAGTGACACACACACACACAGTGACACACACACAGTGACACACACACAGTGACACACACACAGTGACACACACACAGTGACACACAGTGACACACAATAACACAGTGACACACACACAGTGACACACACACAGTGACACACACACACAGTGACACACAGTGTCACATATACACAGTGACACACACACACAGTGACACACACACAGTGACACAGACACAGTGACACACACACAGTGACACACACAGAGACACACACACAGTGACACACACACAGTGACACACACACACACAGTGACACACACACAGTGACACACACACACACAGTGACACACACACAGTGACACACACACAGTGACACACACACACAGTGACACACACACACAGTGACAAGCACAGTGACACACAGTGACACACACACACAGTGACACACACACAGTGACACACACACAGTGACACACACACACAGTGACACACACAGTGACACACACACACAGTGACACACACAGTGACACACACAGTGACACACACAGTGACACACAAACACAGTGACACACACAGTGACACACAAACACAGTGACACACACACACACAGTGACACACACACAGTGACACACACACACACAGTGACACACACACACACAGTGACACACACACAGTGACACACACAGTGACACACACACACAGTGACACACACACACACACAGTGACACACAGTGACACACACACACAGTGACACACACACACACAGTGACACACACACACACAGTGACACACAGTGACACACACAGTGACACACACACACAGTGACACACATACACAGTGACACACAGTAACACACACACAGTGACACACACAGTGACACACACACAGACACACACACAGTGACACACACAGTGACACACACACACAGTGACACACACACACAGTGACACACACACACAGTGAAACACACACACAGTGACACACACACACAGTGACACACACACAGTGACACACACAGTGACACACACAGTGACACACACACACAGTGACACACAAACAGTGACACACACAGTGACACACACACAGTGACACACAAACAGTGACACACACAGTGACACACACACAGTGACAAACACACACAGACACACACAGTGACAAACACACACAGTGACACACACAGTGACACACACACAGTGACACACACACACACACAGTGACACACACAGTGACACACACAGTGACACACACACACAGTGACACACACACACAGTGACACACACACAGTGACACACACACAGTGACACACACACAGTGACACACACACACACACAGTGACACACACACAGTGACACACACACACAGTGACACACACACAGTGACACACACACACAGTGACACAACAACCGCCATTCGCCACTAAGTGGCGGTGACGTCACCACGACGCTTGTGCCAGGCCAAGTGCACCTTGAGGCTGCCACGTGAAGTGTCGAACGCCCGCTGGCAGGAGGTCACGGGGCAGACCCAGCAGGTGCCACGGGTCGACTGACTGAGATGACCGAGATGACTGGCTGATGCACCACCTGTGCCCCCTACTGTACCAACTTGCTGTGCTTTAGCCACCCGGCGCTCCGCTCGTTGTTGTGAGCGTCGCTCCTCCGCCCTCCGTTGTTGTTGGAGGGCGACTGCCTCCAACTGCCCAGTAGCGTCCTTCACGAGCCTCCTCCACTGAGGCCGATCTTGACACCGCTGGTACCAGTCATCGGCAAGTCCACTCAGCTCCACGTCCTCCTGTACCACATCACTCCATCTCTTCTCTAGCCCGTGCCTCCTGTACCACATCACTCCATCTCTTCTCTAGCCCGTGCCGCGCCCGTTTAGCCCCCTCGATCCGGCCGAACAAAAGCTGTTTAGGCATGCGGTGGCTGGGCATGCGGGCTACATGACCCAGCCAACGCAGCCTTGCCTGCCGGAGGAGCTCACCGATGGGACTTTGCCCAGATCTTTCAAGGACTTGTGAGCTCCTCACACAATCCAGCCTGCAGGTTAAACCCAGGATGGATCGTAGGCAGGCCAGCCTAAATGTTTCCAACCGGCGAAGATGCTCCACTAGGGGGGTCCACGTTTCGCAAGCGTAGAGAAGGGAGGGAATGACCGTGGCCGAGAAGACCTGAAGCTTCGTGCGGAGCGACAGACCAGGTAGCTTCCACACAGCGTTACGCAGCCGATGAAAAGATATTGCCGCTCGACTGATTCGGAGTGAGACCTCTGCTGTTAAACCAGAGCCGGTCATGAGCACACTGCCCAGGTATGGGAAACTCTCCACTCTCTCCACAACTGCCCCATCACCGATTGGGAGTTGTGGGGGTGGAGTGTCCGATGGTACAAAATACCCAGGCAGGTGCTTAGTTTTGGTGGGGCTGATGGTAAGGCCCCACCTCTTAGTGGCACGCTCCAGTCTCAGCAGCAGCGTCTCCAACTCCTCTTCTGAATGAGCAGCTATTACCAAATCATCGGCATACATAACGTGGTTGACCAATAGGGAGCCATCCCTTGACCGCACCCGGGCATCGATCAGCCTCCCATTGTATCTGTACCAGATGGAAATTCCAGCTACTGAAGGCTTCACGAACTACGCGGTCGAAATAGATGTTAAATAATGTGGGAGCCAGAGGACATCCCTGTCGCACCCCAAGGTGTACAGGGAAAGGCTCCGACTCCCGGCCACGTAGTTTTACCCGGGCCCGCTCACCATCATGAAGGTCCTTAATGATCGTGAGCAGAGGGTCAGGGACTCCGAAAGCACGAAGAACAACCCAGAGCCCAGTCCTACTGATGGTATCATAGGCCTTGACCAGGTCAATAAAGCAGAGATGTAGGTCTTTTTGGAATTCCCTACACCTCTGCTGTAGCAGACGGACAGAAAATATGGCATCTGTGCAGGACCGCCCTTTCCTGAAACCACATTGGGGCTCCGCAAGCCTCTCCTCAGCATGCCTAGCAAGGCGATGTTGAATAATCCTTGCCAGGACCTTACCCGGCACACTGAGGAGTGAGATGCCCCTGTAGTTGTTACAGTCTGTGCGGTCCCCCTTCTTAAAGAGGGGGACCACCAGGGCATCCTTCCAGTCCTGCGGAACCCGTCCAGTGGTCCAGACTGTTGTTATGATGTCATATAGGGCAGTCTGTGCACAAACGCCACCCTCCCTCAGCATTTCGCTTGGGAGATCATCTCTGCCCGGTTGCCTTTCCTGGTCTCAGACTCCGGATCGCCCTCAGTACTTCCTCAACAGCTGGCACCTCAGCCAGCCACTCACAGGGGGTGGCCTCTTCCAATATTTGAGGCACCGCAGCCTCGGCAGGGTTATCCCCACTTTGTGCCACGATGTTTTCCTGGCTGAGAGATTTTCCCTCCCCCAGGACCTCGCAGAAATGCTCAGCAAATCTGCAAACCTGTTCCTGGGGGTCGGAGATTGGATCACCGTTTTTTCCTCTAATGATGGTAATAGGTGTGGCGCTGCAGGTTACTTTTTGGATGGAGTGACACACACACAGTGACGCACACACACAGTGACACACACAGTGACACACACACACAGTGACACACACACACACAGTGACACACACACACACAGTGACACACACACACACACAGTGACACACACACACAGTGACACACACACACACAGTGACACACACACAGTGACACACACACACAGTGACACACACACACAGTGACACACAGTGACACACACACACAGTGACACACACACACAGTGACACACAGTGACACACACACACACAGTGACACACACACACACAGTGACACACACACACAGTGACACACACACACAGTGACACACACACACACACACAGAGACACACACACAGTGACACACACAGTGACACACACACACACAGTGACACACACACAGTGACACACACACACACAGTGACACACACACACACAGTGACACACACACACACACAGTGACACACACACACACACACAGTGACACACAGTGACACACACACAGTGACACACACACACAGTGACACACAGTGACACACACACATAGTGACACACAGTGACACACACACACACAGTGACACACACACAGTGACACACACAGTGACACACACACAGTGACACACACAGTGACACACACACACACACAGTGACACACAGTGACACACACACACAGTGACACACAGTGACACACAGTGACACACAACAACAACAACCGCCATTCGCCACTAAGTGGCGGTGACGTCACCACGACGCTTGTGCCAGGCCATGTGCACCTTGAGGCCACGTGAAGTGTCGAACGCCCGCTGGCAGGAGGTCACGGGGCAGACCCAGGTGCCACGGGTCGACTGACCGAGATGACCGAGATGACTGGCTGATGCACCACCTGTGCCCCCTACTGTGCCAACTTGCTGTGCTTTAGCCACCCGGCGCTCCGCTCGTTGTTGTGAGCGTCGCTCCTCCGCCCTCCGTTGTTGTTGGAGGGCGACTGCCTCCAACTGCCCAGTAGCGTCCTTCACGAGCCTCCTCCACTGAGGCCGATCTTGACACCGCTGGTACCAGTCATCGGCAAGTCCACTCAGCTCCACGTCCTCCTGTACCACATCACTCCATCTCTTCTCTAGCCCGTGCCGCGCCCGTTTAGCCCCCTCGATCCGGCCGAACAAAAGCTGTTTAGGCATGCGGTGGCTGGGCATGCGGGCTACATGACCCAGCCAACGCAGCCTTGCCTGCCGGAGGAGCTCACTGATGGGACTTTGCCCAGATCTTTCAAGGACTTGTGAGCTCCTCACACAATCCAGCCTGGTTAAACCCAGGATGGATCGTAGGCAGGCCAGCCTAAATGTTTCCAACCGGCGAAGATGCTCCACTAGGGGGGTCCACGTTTCGCAAGCATAGAGAAGGGAGGGAATGACCGTGGCCGAGAAGACCTGAAGCTTCGTGCGGAGCGACAGACCAGGTAGCTTCCACACAGCGTTACGCAACCGATGAAAAGATATTGCCGCTCGACTGATTCGGAGTGAGACCTCTGCTGATAAACTGGAGCCGGTCATGAGCACACTGCCCAGGTATGGGAAACTCTCTACTCTCTCCACAACTGCCCCATCACCGATTGGGAGTTGTGGGGGCGGAGTGCCCGATGGTACAAAATACCCAGGCAGGTGCTTAGTTTTGGTGGGGCTGATGGTAAGGCCCCACCTCTTAGTGGCACGCTCCAGTCTCAGCAGCAGCGTCTCCAACTCCTCTTCTGAATGAGCAGCTATTACCAAATCATCGGCATACATAACGTGGTTGACCAATAGGGAGCCATCCCTTGATCGCACCCGGGCGTCGATCAGCCTCCCATTGTATCTGTACCAAATGGTAATTCCCCCGGTACAGCTATTGAAGGCTTCACGAACTACGCAGTCGAAATAGATGTTAAATAATGTGGGAGCCAGAGGACATCCCTGTCGCACCCCAAGGTGTACAGGGAAAGGCTCCGACTCCCGGCCACGTAGTTTTACCCGGGCCCGCTCACCATCATGAAGGTCCTTAATGATCGTGAGCAGAGGGTCAGGGACTCCGAAAGCACGAAGAACAACCCAGAGCCCAGTCCTACTGATGGTATCATACGCCTTGACCAAGTCAATAAAGCAGAGATGTAGGTCTTTTTGGAATTCCCTACACCTCTGCTGTAGCAGACGGACAGAAAATATGGCATCTGTGCAGGACCGCCCTTTCCTGAAACCACATTGGGGCTCCGCAAGCCTCTCCTCAGCATGCCTAGCAAGGCGATGTTGAATAATCCTTGCCAGGACCTTACCCGGCACACTGAGGAGTGAGATGCCCCTGTAGTTGTTACAGTCGGTACGGTCCCCCTTCTTAAAGAGGGGGACCACCAGGGCATCCTTCCAGTCCTGCGGAACCCGTCCAGTGGTCCAGACTGTTGTTATGATGTCATATAGGGCAGTCTGTGCACAAACGCCACCCTCCCTCAGCATTTCGCCTGGGAGATCATCTCTGCCCGGTGCCTTCCCTGGTCTCAGACTCCGGATCGCCCTCAGTACTTCCTCAACAGCCGGTACCTCAGCCAGCCACTCACAGGGGGTGACCTCTTCCAATATTTGAGGCACCGCAGCCTCAGCAGGGTTATCCCCACTTTGTGCCATGATGTTTTCCTGGCTGAGAGATTTTCCCTCCCCCAGGACCTCACAGAAATGCTCAGCAAATCTGCAAACCTGTTCCTGGGGGTCGGAGATTGGATCACCGTTTTTTCCTCTAATGATGGTAATAGGTGTGGCGCTGCAGGTTACTTTTTTGATGGAGTTAAATAGTGATTTGTGATCGCGGGCCACTGAGGCAGACTCCATCTCCTCAGCAACCCGCGACCACCACCCATCCTTACAGCGCCTCACGGCTCTCCGAACCTCCGAGCGAAGACTGCGGTAAACCTCCTCATTCTCTGACGTGGGATGCTGTAGGCGATGAGAGTGGGCCTGTCGCTTTTTCTCAATTAACCTGAACACCTCCTCCGTCAGCCAGGGTTCCCGGGGAGGTCTGGACCGCGTACCCAAAGCAGCCATTGCAGCTGCATGAGTCACAGTCTTAAACCTCGCCCATTTACCCTCGACATCAGGTGGAGTGGGGGACGATGCCAACCCCAGCTGCAAGCGATGATGAAATTCTCGCTTGCAACTTTCATCAGCTAACTTAGACCAGGCCACTTTTGGTTGGAATGGGATCCTGGGTGTACACCCACCACCGGAGTGGAAGAATGGCAGGCGCATCTTACAGATGACTAGTCGATGGTCAGAGGGCAGATCAGCTCCACGGTAGGTCCTGGTGTCAAGGACATGGGCTCGCATCCGCTGGTCCGTCACTACGTAGTCCAGCAGATGTTCTTGCTTGGACCCGGCATGCATCCATGATGTTGTGTGGATGCGCCGATGCCGGAAGAGCGTGTTGGTAATTACAAGCCCATGGGCTGCACAAAAATCTAGCAGCCTCCTACCGTTATTATTGAGCTGATCTGGCCCATGCCTTCCAATCACTCCAGACCAGGTGCCAGTATCATGACCAACTCGGGCATTGAAGTCACCCAACAAGATGACTCTGTCCCGAGTGGCCACTTTAGCCAGCACCTGTGACAGGAGGTCATAGAAAGCGTCCGACTCATCGGCTTTGCCTGCATCCCTCCACAGATGTTCGTCTTCGGTGGGGGCATAAGTAACCACGACCACCACTCCTCGCCTCTGGTTGATGGGAAGGCGAGCCCAAAGTATCCTGGGGCTTACAGCTTCCCACACCTCACCGCCACGCTCCCACGCCCCCTTCATTCTTTTGTTCAGAAGAAGAGCCACACCCTGTTGTTTGGCAGTCTCCTGCCCCGAGTAGAGGACTGTCCACCCCTCATGGTGGCAGGAGCCAGAACCGGTCCACCGGACCTCCTGAATGCCACAGAGATCCAGGCGGTACCGGTCCAGCTCCCGACAGAGGAGTGGCAGCCTCTCCTCCGCAGTGAGCGTTCGAACATTCCACGTGGCCATCCGCAATGGTTTTTCGTTGTTTCTGGAGGAGCCCCGAGGGTGAAAATTCAATCTCCTGGCTCCGCCAAATGGGGTTTGGCCAGGAGACGTCATAAAAGCCTGACCCCCCGGGGCCTCCGGCACAAGCTTATTAATTACAGGTTTATGTTTACTTCGTAGTTTAGTGGTGGTTAATTGAAGGTGGAGGGGTTACCAGCCCCTCGCACCCGTCCAGAGCCCCCGTTTAGCCACTGTGGTGGTCACAGACGCCATGAGGGGAGAGGCCAATGGGCATTGGCCCTCCCCCCACAGCACTGCCCACGACAATGTTGCCCGTCCGGCACCGCGAGGAGGTAGGAGGTTGTTTTGCCGGACACACACACAGTGACACACAGTGACACACAAACACACACAGTGACACACAGTGACACACACATACATAGTGACACACACAGTGACACAGTGACACACACACACAGTGACACACACACACACAGTGACACACACACACAGTGACACACACAGTGACACACAGTGACACACAGTGACACACACATACATAGTGACACACACACACACAGTGACACACAGTGACACACACAGTGACACACAGTGACACACACACACACAGTGACACACACACACACAGTGACACACAGTGACACACACATACATAGTGACACACACACACACAGTGACACACAGTGACACACACAGTGACACACAGTGACACACACACACACAGTGACACACACACACACAGTGACACACAGTGACACACACATACATAGTGACACACACACACACAGTGACACACAGTGACACACACACACACAGTGACACACACACAGTGACACACACACAGTCTCACCTCTCTCTGGGTGACTTGCGGGTTCACCACCGATGTTGTCCACCTCCTCGCTGCCAATGCAGCCCTGAGGGTCGACTCATCATCAACACGGGTCGACTAATCATGAACATGGTCGACTATTCATGAACATGGTCGACTATTCACCAACACGGGTCGACTAATCATCTACATGGTCGACTAATCATCTACATGGTCGACTATTCATCAACATGGTCGACTATTCATCAACATGGTCGACTATCCATCAACATGAGTGAGTGAGCGAGCGAGTGTATGAGTGAGTGAGCGAGCGAGCGAGTGAGCGAGCGAGCGAGCAAGCGAGCAAGCGAGCGAGTGTATGAGTGAGCGAGTGAGTGAGTGAGTGAGCGAGCGAGTGTATGAGTGAGCGAGTGAGTGAGCGAGCGAGTGTATGAGTGAGCGAGTGAGTGAGCGAGTGAGTGAGCGAGTGTATGAGTGAGCGAGTGAGTGTATGAGTGAGCGAGTGAGTGAGTGAGCGAGCGAGTGTATGAGTGAGCGAGCGAGTGAGCGAGCGAGTGTGTGAGCGAGTGAGTGTATGAGTGAGCGAGTGTATGAGTGAGCGAGTGTATGAGTGAGCGAGTGTATGAGCGAGCGAGTGTATGAGTGAGCGAGCGAGTGTATGAGCGAGCGAGCGAGTGTATGAGTGAGCGAGTGTATGAGTGAGCGAGTGTATGAGTGAGCGAGTGTATGAGTGAGCGAGTGTATGAGTGAGCGAGTGTATGAGTGAGCGAGTGTATGAGTGAGCGAGTGTATGAGTGAGCGAGTGTGTGAGCGAGCGAGTGTGTGAGCGAGTGAGTGTATGAGTGAGCGAGTGTATGAGTGAGCGAGTGAGAGAGCGAGCGAGTGTATGAGTGAGCGAGTGAGTGTATGAGTGAGCGAGTGTATGAGTGAGCGAGTGTATGAGTGAGCGAGTGAGTGTATGAGTGAGCGAGTGTATGAGTGAGCGAGTGAGTGAGCGAGCGAGTGTATGAGTGAGCGAGTGTATGAGTGAGCGAGTGAGTGTATGAGTGAGCGAGTGAGTGAGTGAGCGAGTGAGTGAGTGAGCGAGTGAGTGAGCGAGCGAGTGTATGAGTGAGCGAGTGAGTGAGTGAGCGAGTGAGTGAGTGAGCGAGTGTATGAGTGAGCGAGTGAGTGAGCGAGCGAGTGTATGAGTGAGCGAGTGTATGAGTGAGCGAGTGTATGAGTGAGTGAGTGTATGAGTGAGCGAGTGTATGAGCGAGCGAGTGAGTGAGCGAGCGAGTGTATGAGTGAGCGAGTGTATGAGTGAGCGAGTGTATGAGTGAGCGAGTGAGTGAGTGAGCGAGTGAGTGAGTGAGCGAGTGAGTGTATGAGTGAGCGAGTGTATGAGTGAGCGAGTGAGTGAGTGAGCGAGTGAGTGAGTGAGCGAGTGAGTGTATGAGTGAGCGAGTGTGTGAGCGAGCGAGTGTATGAGTGAGTGAGCGAAGTGAGCGAGCGAGTGTATGAGCGAGCGAGTGTATGAGTGAGCGAGTGTATGAGCGAGCGAGTGTATGAGTGAGCGAGTGAGTGAGCGAGCGAGTGTATGAGCGAGCGAGTGTATGAGTGAGCGAGTGTATGAGTGAGCGAGTGAGTGAGCGAGCGAGTGTATGAGTGAGCGAGTGTATGAGTGAGCGAGTGTATGAGTGAGCGAGTGAGTGAGCGAGCGAGTGTATGAGTGAGCGAGTGTATGAGTGAGCGAGCGAGTGTATGAGTGAGCGAGTGTATGAGTGAGCGATTGAGAGAGCGAGTGAGAGAGCGAGCGAGTGTATGAGTGAGCGAGTGTATGAGTGAGCGAGCGAGTGAGCGAGCGAGTGTATGAGTGAGCGAGTGTATGAGTGAGCGAGCGAGTGAGCGAGCGAGTGTATGAGTGAGCGAGTGTATGAGTGAGCGAGTGTATGAGTGAGCGAGTGTATGAGTGAGCGAGTGTATGAGTGAGCGAGTGTATGAGTGAGCGAGTGTATGAGTGAGCGAGTGTATGAGTGAGCGAGCGAGTGTATGAGTGAGCGAGTGAGAGAGCGAGCGAGTGTATGAGTGAGCGAGTGTATGAGTGAGCGAGCGAGTGTATGAGTGAGCGAGTGAGTGAGCGAGCGAGTGTGTGAGCGAGCGAGTGTATGAGTGAGCGAGCGAGTGAGCGAGCGAGTGTATGAGTGAGCGAGTGAGTGAGCGAGCGAGTGAGTGAGCGAGCGAGTGTATGAGTGAGTGAGTGAGTGAGCGAGCGAGTGAGTGAGCGAGCGAGTGAGTGAGCGAGCGAGTGTATGAGTGAGTGAGTGAGTGAGCGAGCGAGTGAGTGAGCGAGCGAGTGAGTGAGCGAGCGAGTGTATGAGTGAGCGAGTGAGTGAGCGAGCGAGTGAGTGAGCGAGCGAGTGAGTGAGCGAGCGAGTGTATGAGTGAGTGAGTGAGAGAGCGAGCGAGTGAGTGAGCGAGCGAGTGAGAGAGCGAGTGTATGAGTGAGCGAGCGAGTGAGAGAGCGAGCGAGTGTATGAGTGAGCGAGCGAGTGTATGAGTGAGCGAGTGAGTGAGCGAGCGAGTGTATGAGTGAGCGAGTGTATGAGCGAGCGAGTGTGTGAGTGAGCGAGCGAGTGAGTGAGCGAGCGAGCGAGTGTGTGAGCGAGCGAGTGTATGAGTGAGCGAGCGAGAGAGCGAGCGAGTGAGTGAGCGAGTGTATGAGTGAGCGAGTGAGTGAGCGAGCGAGTGAGTGAGCGAGTGTATGAGTGAGCGAGTGAGTGAGTGAGCGAGTGTATGAGTGAGCGAGTGTATGAGTGAGCGAGTGTGTGAGCGAGCGAGTGTGTGAGCGAGCGAGTGTATGAGTGAGCGAGTGTGTGAGCGAGTGAGCGAGTGTGTGAGTGAGCGAGTGTATGAGTGAGCGAGTGAGTGAGCGAGCGAGTGAGTGAGCGAGCGAGTGTATGAGTGAGCGAGTGAGTGAGTGAGCGAGTGTATGAGTGAGCGAGTGTATGAGTGAGCGAGTGAGTGAGCGAGCGAGTGTATGAGTGAGCGAGTGTATGAGTGAGCGAGTGTATGAGTGAGCGAGTGAGCGAGCGAGTGTATGAGTGAGCGAGTGTATGAGTGAGCGAGTGTATGAGTGAGCGAGTGTATGAGTGAGCGAGTGTATGAGTGAGCGAGTGAGCGAGCGAGTGTATGAGTGAGCGAGTGAGTGAGCGAGCGAGTGTATGAGTGAGCGAGTGAGTGAGCGAGCGAGTGTATGAGTGAGCGAGTGTATGAGTGAGCGAGCGAGTGAGCGAGCGAGTGTGTGAGTGAGCGAGTGAGTGAGAGAGCGAGCGTATGAGTGAGCGAGTGTATGAGTGAGCGAGCGAGTGAGCGAGCGAGTGTGTGAGTGAGCGAGTGAGTGAGAGAGCGAGTGTATGAGTGAGCGTGTGAGTGAGCGAGCGAGCGTATGAGTGAGCGAGTGTATGAGTGAGCGAGCGAGTGAGCGAGCGAGTGTGTGAGTGAGCGAGTGAGTGAGAGAGCGAGTGTATGAGTGAGCGTGTGAGCGAGCGAGTGTATGAGTGAGCGAGTGAGAGAGCGAGCGAGTGTATGAGTGAGCGAGTGAGTGAGCGAGCGAGTGTATGAGTGAGTGAGTGTATGAGTGAGCGAGTGTATGAGTGAGCGAGTGAGTGAGTGAGCGAGTGTATGAGTGAGCGAGTGAGAGAGCGAGCGAGTGTATGAGTGAGCGAGTGTATGAGTGAGCGAGCGAGTGAGCGAGCGAGTGTATGAGTGAGCGAGTGAGAGAGCGAGCGAGTGTATGAGTGAGCGAGCGAGTGTATGAGCGAGCGAGTGTATGAGTGAGCGAGTGTATGAGTGAGCGAGCGAGTGTATGAGTGAGCGAGTGAGTGAGTGAGCGAGCGAGTGAGCGAGCGAGTGTATGAGTGAGCGAGCGAGTGTATGAGTGAGCGAGCGAGTGAGCGAGCGAGTGTGTGAGCGAGCGAGTGTGTGAGTGAGCGAGTGTATGAGTGAGCGAGTGAGTGAGCGAGCGAGTGTATGAGTGAGCGAGCGAGTGAGCGAGCGAGTGTGTGAGCGAGCGAGTGTGTGAGTGAGCGAGTGTATGAGTGAGCGAGCGAGTGAGCGAGCGAGTGTGTGAGCGAGCGAGTGTGTGAGCGAGCGAGTGTGTGAGTGAGCGAGTGTATGAGTGAGCGAGTGAGTGAGTGAGCGAGTGTGTGAGTGAGCGAGTGTATGAGTGAGCGAGTGAGTGTATGAGTGAGTGAGTGAGTGTATGAGTGAGCGAGCGAGTGAGCGAGCGAGTGTGTGAGCGAGCGAGTGTGTGAGCGAGCGAGTGAGTGAGTGAGTGAGCGAGTGAGTGAGTGAGCGAGTGTATGAGTGAGTGAGTGAGTGTATGAGTGAGCGAGTGAGTGAGCGAGCGAGTGTATGAGTGAGCGAGTGAGTGAGAGAGTGAGCGAGTGTATGAGTGAGTGAGTGAGTGTATGAGCGAGCGAGTGTGTGAGCGAGCGAGTGAGTGAGTGAGTGAGCGAGTGAGTGAGTGAGCGAGTGTATGAGTGAGCGAGTGAGAGAGCGAGCGAGTGTATGAGTGAGCGAGTGAGTGAGTGAGTGAGCGAGTGTATGAGTGAGCGAGTGAGAGAGCGAGCGAGTGTATGAGTGAGCGAGTGAGTGAGCGAGCGAGCGAGTGTATGAGTGAGCGAGTGTATGAGTGAGCGAGTGTATGAGTGAGCGAGCGAGTGTATGAGCGAGCGAGTGTATGAGTGAGCGAGTGAGTGAGCGAGCGAGTGTATGAGTGAGCGAGTGAGTGAGTGAGTGAGCGAGTGTATGAGTGAGCGAGTGAGAGAGCGAGCGAGTGTATGAGTGAGCGAGTGAGTGAGCGAGCGAGCGAGTGTATGAGTGAGCGAGTGTATGAGTGAGCGAGCGAGTGAGTGAGTGAGTGAGCGAGTGTATGAGTGAGCGAGTGTATGAGTGAGCGAGCGAGTGTATGAGTGAGCGAGTGTATGAGTGAGCGAGTGTATGAGTGAGCGAGCGAGTGAGCGAGCGAGTGTATGAGTGAGCGAGTGTATGAGTGAGCGAGTGTATGAGTGAGCGAGCGAGTGTATGAGTGAGCGAGTGTATGAGTGAGCGAGTGTGTGAGTGAGCGAGTGAGTGAGCGAGCGAGTGTATGAGTGAGCGAGTGTATGAGTGAGCGAGTGTATGAGTGAGCGAGTGTATGAGTGAGCGAGTGTATGAGTGAGCGAGTGTATGAGTGAGCGAGTGAGTGAGCGAGCGAGTGTATGAGTGAGCGAGTGTATGAGTGAGCGAGTGTATGAGTGAGCGAGTGTATGAGTGAGCGAGTGTATGAGTGAGCGAGTGTATGAGTGAGCGAGTGTATGAGTGAGCGAGTGTATGAGTGAGCGAGTGTATGAGTGAGCGAGTGAGAGAGCGAGCGAGTGAGAGAGCGAGCGAGTGTATGAGTGAGCGAGTGAGTGAGCGAGCGAGTGTATGAGTGAGCGAGTGTGTGAGCGAGCGAGTGTATGAGTGAGCGAGTGAGTGAGCGAGCGAGTGAGAGAGCGAGCGAGTGTATGAGTGAGCGAGTGTGTGAGCGAGCGAGTGTATGAGTGAGCGAGTGAGAGAGCGAGCGAGTGAGAGAGCGAGCGAGTGTATGAGTGAGCGAGTGAGAGAGCGAGTGAGTGTATGAGTGAGCGAGTGTGTGAGCGAGCGAGTGTATGAGTGAGCGAGTGAGTGAGCGAGCGAGTGTGTGAGCGAGCGAGTGAGTGAGTGTATGAGTGAGTGAGTGAGAGAGCGAGCGAGTGTATGAGTGAGCGAGTGTATGAGTGAGCGAGTGTATGAGTGAGCGAGTGAGTGAGCGAGCGAGTGTGTGAGCGAGCGAGTGAGTGAGTGTATGAGTGAGCGAGTGAGTGAGCGAGCGAGTGTGTGAGTGAGCGAGTGTGTGAGCGAGCGAGTGTATGAGTGAGCGAGTGAGTGAGCGAGCGAGTGTGTGAGCGAGCGAGTGAGTGAGCGAGCGAGTGTATGAGTGAGCGAGTGTGTGAGCGAGCGAGTGAGCGAGTGTATGAGTGAGTGAGTGAGAGAGCGAGCGAGTGTATGAGTGAGTGAGTGTATGAGTGAGCGAGTGTATGAGTGAGCGAGTGTATGAGTGAGTGAGTGAGAGAGCGAGCGAGTGTATGAGAGAGCGAGCGAGTGAGTGAGCGAGCGAGTGTATGAGTGAGCGAGTGAGAGAGCGAGCGAGTGTATGAGTGAGCGAGTGAGTGAGCGAGCGAGTGTATGAGTGAGCGAGTGAGTGAGCGAGCGAGTGTGTGAGTGAGCGAGTGAGAGAGCGAGCGAGTGTATGAGTGAGCGAGTGAGTGAGCGAGCGAGTGTATGAGTGAGCGAGTGAGTGAGCGAGCGAGTGTATGAGTGAGCGAGTGAGTGAGCGAGCGAGTGTATGAGTGAGCGAGTGAGTGAGTGAGTGAGCGAGTGTATGAGTGAGCGAGTGAGTGAGCGAGCGAGTGTATGAGTGAGCGAGTGAGTGAGCGAGCGAGTGTATGAGTGAGCGAGTGAGTGAGCGAGCGAGTGTGTGAGTGAGCGAGTGAGAGAGCGAGCGAGTGTATGAGTGAGCGAGTGAGTGAGTGAGTGAGTGTATGAGTGAGCGAGTGAGTGAGCGAGCGAGTGTGTGAGTGAGCGAGTGAGAGAGCGAGCGAGTGTATGAGTGAGCGAGTGAGTGAGCGAGTGAGTGTATGAGTGAGCGAGTGAGTGAGCGAGTGAGTGTATGAGTGAGCGAGTGTATGAGCGAGCGAGTGTATGAGTGAGCGAGTGAGTGAGCGAGCGAGTGTGTGAGTGAGCGAGTGAGTGAGCGAGCGAGTGTATGAGTGAGCGAGTGAGTGAGCGAGTGAGTGTATGAGTGAGCGAGTGAGTGAGCGAGCGAGTGTATGAGTGAGCGAGTGAGTGAGCGAGTGAGTGTATGAGTGAGCGAGTGTATGAGCGAGCGAGTGTATGAGTGAGCGAGTGAGTGAGCGAGCGAGTGTGTGAGCGAGTGAGTGTATGAGCGAGCGAGTGTATGAGTGAGCGAGTGTATGAGTGAGCGAGCGAGTGTATGAGTGAGCGAGTGTATGAGTGAGCGAGCGAGTGTGTGAGCGAGCGAGTGTATGAGTGAGCGAGTGTATGAGTGAGCGAGTGTATGAGTGAGCGAGTGTATGAGTGAGCGAGTGTATGAGTGAGCGAGTGAGTGAGCGAGCGAGTGTATGAGTGAGCGAGTGTGTGAGCGAGTGAGTGTATGAGCGAGCGAGTGTATGAGTGAGCGAGTGTATGAGTGAGCGAGCGAGTGTATGAGTGAGCGAGTGTATGAGTGAGCGAGCGAGTGTGTGAGCGAGCGAGTGTATGAGTGAGCGAGTGTATGAGTGAGCGAGTGTATGAGTGAGCGAGTGTATGAGTGAGCGAGTGTATGAGTGAGCGAGTGTATGAGTGAGCGAGTGTGTGAGCGAGCGAGTGTATGAGTGAGTGAGTGTATGAGTGAGCGAGTGTATGAGTGAGCGAGTGTATGAGTGAGCGAGTGTATGAGTGAGCGAGTGAGTGAGCGAGCGAGTGTATGAGTGAGCGAGTGTATGAGTGAGCGAGTGTATGAGTGAGCGAGTGTATGAGTGAGCGAGTGTATGAGTGAGCGAGTGTATGAGTGAGCGAGTGTATGAGTGAGCGAGCGAGTGTATGAGTGAGCGAGTGTATGAGTGAGCGAGTGTATGAGTGAGCGAGTGTATGAGTGAGCGAGCGAGTGTATGAGTGAGTGAGTGTATGAGTGAGCGAGTGTATGAGTGAGCGAGTGTATGAGTGAGCGAGTGTATGAGTGAGCGAGTGTATGAGTGAGCGAGCGAGTGTATGAGCGAGCGAGTGTATGAGTGAGCGAGCGAGTGAGTGAGCGAGTGTATGAGCGAGCGAGTGTATGAGTGAGCGAGCGAGTGTATGAGTGAGCGAGTGAGTGAGCGAGTGAGTGAGCGAGTGTATGAGTGAGCGAGTGAGCGAGTGAGTGAGTGAGTGAGTGAGCGAGCGAGTGTATGAGTGAGCGAGTGAGCGAGTGAGTGAGCGAGTGAGAGAGCGAGCGAGTGTATGAGTGAGCGAGTGAGTGAGTGTATGAGTGAGCGAGCGAGTGTATGAGTGAGCGAGTGAGTGAGCGAGTGTATGAGTGAGCGAGCGAGTGTATGAGTGAGTGAGTGAGTGTATGAGTGAGCGAGTGAGAGAGCGAGCGAGTGTATGAGTGAGCGAGTGAGTGAGCGAGCGAGTGTATGAGTGAGCGAGTGAGTGAGCGAGCGAGTGTATGAGTGAGCGAGTGAGTGAGTGTATGAGTGAGCGAGTGAGTGAGCGAGCGAGTGTATGAGTGAGCGAGTGAGTGAGCGAGCGAGTGTATGAGTGAGCGAGTGAGTGAGCGAGTGAGCGAGCGAGCGAGTGAGTGAGTGAGCGAGCGAGTGTATGAGTGAGCGAGTGAGAGAGCGAGCGAGTGTATGAGTGAGTGAGTGAGTGTATGAGTGAGCGAGTGAGTGAGCGAGCGAGTGTATGAGTGAGTGAGTGTATGAGTGAGTGAGCGAGTGAGCGAGCGAGCGAGTGAGTGAGCGAGCGAGTGAGTGAGCGAGCGAGTGAGTGAGCGAGCGAGTGTATGAGTGAGCGAGCGAGTGTATGAGTGAGCGAGTGTATGAGTGAGCGAGTGTATGAGTGAGCGAGTGTATGAGTGAGTGAGCGAGTGAGTGAGCGAGCGAGTGTATGAGTGAGCGAGTGAGTGAGCGAGCGAGTGTATGAGTGAGCGAGCGAGTGAGTGAGCGAGCGAGTGAGTGAGCGAGCGAGTGTATGAGTGAGTGAGCGAGTGAGTGAGCGAGCGAGTGTATGAGTGAGCGAGCGAGTGAGCGAGCGAGTGTGTGAGTGAGTGAGTGTATGAGTGAGCGAGCGAGTGAGCGAGCGAGTGTGTGAGTGAGCGAGCGAGTGTATGAGTGAGCGAGTGTATGAGTGAGCGAGTGAGTGAGCGAGCGAGTGTGTGAGTGAGTGAGTGTATGAGTGAGCGAGCGAGTGTATGAGTGAGCGAGTGAGTGAGCGAGCGAGTGTATGAGTGAGCGAGTGAGTGAGCGAGCGAGTGTATGAGTGAGCGAGCGAGTGTATGAGTGAGCGAGTGAGTGAGCGAGTGAGTGTATGAGTGAGTGAGCGAGTGAGAGAGCGAGCGAGTGTATGAGTGAGCGAGCGAGTGAGCGAGCGAGTGTATGAGTGAGTGAGCGAGTGAGAGAGCGAGCGAGTGAGTGAGCGAGCGAGTGAGTGAGCGAGCGAGTGTATGAGTGAGCGAGTGAGTGAGCGAGCGAGTGTATGAGTGAGCGAGTGAGTGAGTGAGCGAGTGAGTGAGTGAGCGAGTGAGTGTATGAGTGAGCGAGTGAGTGAGCGAGCGAGTGAGTGTATGAGTGAGCGAGCGAGTGTATGAGTGAGTGAGCGAGTGTATGAGTGAGCGAGTGAGTGAGCGAGCGAGTGAGTGAGCGAGCGAGCGAGTGTATGAGTGAGCGAGCGAGTGAGCGAGCGAGTGAGCGAGCGAGTGTATGAGTGAGTGAGCGAGTGTATGAGTGAGCGAGTGAGTGAGCGAGCGAGTGAGTGAGCGAGCGAGCGAGTGTATGAGTGAGCGAGCGAGCGAGTGTATGAGTGAGCGAGTGAGTGAGCGAGCGAGTGAGTGAGCGAGCGAGCGAGTGTATGAGTGAGCGAGCGAGCGAGTGTATGAGTGAGCGAGTGAGTGAGCGAGCGAGTGTATGAGTGAGCGAGTGAGTGAGCGAGCGAGTGTATGAGTGAGCGAGTGAGTGAGCGAGCGAGTGTATGAGTGAGTGAGCGAGTGAGTGAGTGTATGAGTGAGCGAGTGAGTGAGCGAGCGAGTGTATGAGTGAGCGAGTGAGTGAGCGAGCGAGTGAGTGAGCGAGCGAGTGTATGAGTGAGCGAGTGTATGAGTGAGCGAGTGTATGAGTGAGCGAGTGAGTGAGCGAGCGAGTGAGTGAGTGAGAGAGTGTATGAGTGAGCGAGTGTATGAGTGAGCGAGTGTATGAGCGAGTGAGTGAGCGAGCGAGTGTATGAGTGAGCGAGTGAGTGAGCGAGCGAGTGAGCGAGTGAGTGTATGAGTGAGCGAGTGAGTGAGCGAGCGAGTGTATGAGTGAGTGAGCGAGTGTATGAGTGAGCGAGTGAGTGAGCGAGCGAGTGTATGAGTGAGCGAGCGAGTGTATGAGTGAGCGAGCGAGTGAGCGAGTGAGTGTATGAGTGAGCGAGTGAGTGAGCGAGCGAGTGTATGAGTGAGCGAGTGAGTGTATGAGTGAGCGAGCGAGTGAGCGAGTGAGTGTATGAGTGAGCGAGTGAGTGTATGAGTGAGCGAGTGTATGAGTGAGCGAGTGAGTGAGCGAGCGAGTGTATGAGTGAGCGAGTGAGTGAGTGAGCGAGTGAGTGAGTGAGCGAGTGAGTGTATGAGTGAGCGAGTGAGTGAGCGAGTGAGTGTGTGAGTGAGCGAGTGAGTGAGCGAGTGAGTGAGCGAGCGAGTGTATGAGTGAGCGAGTGAGTGAGTGAGCGAGTGAGTGAGTGAGCGAGTGAGTGTATGAGTGAGCGAGTGAGTGAGCGAGTGAGTGTATGAGTGAGCGAGTGAGTGAGCGAGTGAGTGAGTGAGCGAGTGTATGAGTGAGCGAGCGAGTGTATGAGTGAGCGAGCGAGTGAGCGAGTGAGTGTATGAGTGAGCGAGTGAGTGTATGAGTGAGCGAGTGTATGAGCGAGCGAGTGTATGAGTGAGCGAGCGAGTGTATGAGTGAGCGAGCGAGTGTATGAGTGAGTGAGCGAGTGTGAGTGAGCGAGTGTATGAGCGAGCGAGTGTATGAGCGAGCGAGTGTATGAGTGAGCGAGCGAGTGTATGAGTGAGCGAGTGTATGAGCGAGCGAGTGTATGAGCGAGTGAGCGAGTGAGCGAGTGTATGAGTGAGCGAGTGTATGAGTGAGCGAGCGAGTGTATGAGTGAGCGAGTGAGCGAGTGTATGAGCGAGCGAGTGTATGAGTGAGCGAGTGTATGAGCGAGCGAGTGTATGAGTGAGCGAGTGAGTGTATGAGTGAGCGAGTGAGCGAGTGTATGAGTGAGCGAGTGTATGAGTGAGCGAGTGTATGAGCGAGCGAGTGTATGAGTGAGCGAGTGAGCGAGTGTATGAGTGAGCGAGTGTATGAGTGAGCGAGTGAGTGAGCGAGCGAGTGTATGAGTGAGCGAGCGAGTGTATGAGTGAGCGAGTGTATGAGTGAGCGAGTGTATGAGCGAGCGAGTGTATGAGCGAGCGAGTGAGTGTATGAGTGAGCGAGCGAGTGTATGAGTGAGCGAGCGAGTGAGCGAGCGAGTGTATGAGTGAGCGAGCGAGTGTATGAGTGAGTGAGCGAGTGAGTGAGCGAGTGTATGAGTGAGCGAGTGAGTGAGCGAGCGAGTGTATGAGTGAGCGAGCGAGTGTATGAGTGAGCGAGCGAGTGAGCGAGCGAGTGTATGAGTGAGCGAGTGAGTGAGCGAGCGAGTGTATGAGTGAGCGAGTGAGCGAGTGTATGAGTGAGCGAGTGAGTGTATGAGTGAGCGAGCGAGTGAGCGAGCGAGTGTATGAGTGAGCGAGTGAGTGAGCGAGCGAGTGTATGAGTGAGCGAGTGAGCGAGTGTATGAGTGAGCGAGTGAGTGTATGAGTGAGCGAGTGAGTGAGCGAGCGAGTGTATGAGTGAGCGAGTGAGTGAGCGAGCGAGTGTATGAGTGAGCGAGTGAGTGAGCGAGCGAGTGAGTGAGCGAGCGAGTGTATGAGTGAGTGAGTGAGAGAGTGTATGAGTGAGCGAGTGAGTGAGCGAGCGAGTGTATGAGTGAGCGAGTGAGTGAGTGTATGAGTGAGCGAGTGAGTGAGCGAGCGAGTGTATGAGTGAGCGAGTGAGTGAGCGAGCGAGTGTATGAGCGAGCGAGTGAGTGAGCGAGCGAGTGTATGAGTGAGCGAGTGTATGAGTGAGCGAGTGTATGAGTGAGCGAGTGAGTGAGCGAGCGAGTGAGTGAGTGAGAGAGTGTATGAGTGAGCGAGTGTATGAGTGAGCGAGTGTATGAGCGAGTGAGTGAGCGAGCGAGTGTATGAGTGAGTGAGTGAGTGAGCGAGTGTATGAGTGAGCGAGTGAGTGAGCGAGCGAGTGAGCGAGCGAGTGAGTGAGCGAGCGAGTGTATGAGTGAGTGAGTGAGAGAGCGAGCGAGTGTATGAGTGAGCGAGTGTATGAGAGAGCGAGCGAGTGTATGAGTGAGCGAGTGAGTGAGCGAGCGAGTGTATGAGTGAGCGAGTGTATGAGTGAGCGAGTGTATGAGTGAGCGAGTGAGTGAGCGAGCGAGTGAGTGAGCGAGCGAGTGAGTGAGCGAGCGAGTGTGTGAGTGAGCGAGTGAGTGAGCGAGCGAGTGTATGAGTGAGCGAGTGTATGAGAGAGCGAGCGAGTGTATGAGTGAGCGAGTGAGTGAGCGAGTGAGTGAGCGAGCGAGTGTATGAGTGAGCGAGTGAGTGAGCGAGCGAGTGAGTGAGCGAGCGAGTGTATGAGTGAGTGAGTGAGTGAGCGAGCGAGTGTATGAGTGAGCGAGTGTATGAGAGAGCGAGCGAGTGTATGAGTGAGCGAGTGAGTGAGCGAGTGAGTGAGCGAGCGAGTGTATGAGTGAGCGAGTGAGTGAGCGAGCGAGTGAGTGAGCGAGCGAGTGAGTGAGCGAGCGAGTGAGTGAGCGAGCGAGTGAGTGTATGAGTGAGCGAGTGTATGAGTGAGTGAGTGTATGAGTGAGCGAGTGTATGAGCGAGCGAGTGTATGAGTGAGCGAGCGAGTGTATGAGTGAGCGAGTGTATGAGTGAGCGAGTGTATGAGTGAGCGAGTGTATGAGTGAGCGAGCGAGTGAGTGAGCGAGCGAGTGTATGAGTGAGCGAGCGAGTGTATGAGTGAGCGAGCGAGTGTATGAGTGAGTGAGTGTATGAGTGAGTGAGCGAGCGAGTGAGTGAGCGAGCGAGTGTATGAGTGAGCGAGCGAGTGTATGAGTGAGTGAGTGTATGAGCGAGCGAGCGAGTGTATGAGTGAGCGAGTGTATGAGTGAGTGAGCGAGCGAGTGAGTGAGCGAGCGAGTGTATGAGCGAGTGAGCGAGCGAGTGTATGAGCGAGTGAGTGTATGAGTGAGCGAGTGTATGAGTGAGTGAGCGAGCGAGTGAGTGAGCGAGCGAGTGTATGAGCGAGTGAGCGAGTGAGTGTATGAGCGAGCGAGTGTATGAGTGAGAGAGTGTATGAGTGAGTGAGCGAGCGAGTGAGTGAGCGAGCGAGTGTATGAGTGAGTGAGCGAGCGAGTGTATGAGCGAGTGAGTGTATGAGTGAGCGAGTGTATGAGTGAGAGAGCGAGTGTATGAGTGAGCGAGCGAGTGTATGAGTGAGCGAGTGAGTGTATGAGTGAGTGAGTGTATGAGTGAGCGAGTGTATGAGTGAGTGAGTGTATGAGTGAGCGAGTGTATGAGTGAGCGAGCGAGTGTATGAGTGAGCGAGCGAGTGTATGAGTGAGTGAGTGTATGAGTGAGCGAGTGTATGAGTGAGCGAGTGTATGAGTGTATGAGTGAGAGAGCGAGCGAGTGTATGAGTGAGCGAGTGAGTGAGCGAGTGTATGAGTGAGCGAGTGTATGAGTGAGTGAGAGAGCGAGCGAGTGTATGAGTGAGCGAGTGAGTGAGCGAGTGTATGAGTGAGCGAGTGTATGAGTGAGCGAGCGAGTGTATGAGTGAGCGAGCGAGTGTATGAGTGAGCGAGTGAGTGAGTGAGCGAGCGAGTGAGTGAGCGAGCGAGTGTATGAGTGAGCGAGTGAGTGAGCGAGCGAGTGTATGAGTGAGCGAGTGAGTGAGCGAGCGAGTGAGTGAGCGAGCGAGTGAGTGAGCGAGCGAGTGTATGAGTGAGCGAGTGAGTGAGTGAGTGAGCGAGTGTATGAGTGAGCGAGTGAGTGAGTGAGTGAGCGAGTGTATGAGTGAGCGAGTGAGTGAGCGAGCGAGTGTATGAGTGAGCGAGCGAGTGAGTGAGCGAGTGAGTGAGCGAGCGAGTGTGTGAGCGAGCGAGTGAGTGTATGAGTGAGCGAGTGAGTGAGTGAGTGAGCGAGTGAGTGAGTGAGTGAGCGAGTGTATGAGTGAGCGAGTGAGTGAGCGAGCGAGTGTATGAGTGAGCGAGCGAGTGTATGAGTGAGCGAGCGAGTGTATGAGTGAGCGAGCGAGTGTATGAGTGAGCGAGCGAGTGAGTGAGCGAGTGAGCGAGCGAGCGAGTGTGTGAGTGAGCGAGTGTGTGAGTGAGCGAGTGAGTGAGCGAGCGAGTGAGTGAGCGAGTGAGTGAGTGAGCGAGTGAGTGAGCGAGTGAGCGAGCGAGCGAGTGTGTGAGTGAGCGAGCGAGTGAGTGAGCGAGTGAGCGAGCGAGCGAGTGAGTGAGCGAGCGAGTGTGTGAGTGAGCGAGTGAGTGTATGAGTGAGTGAGCGAGTGAGTGAGCGAGCGAGTGTATGAGTGAGCGAGTGAGTGTATGAGTGAGTGAGCGAGTGTATGAGTGAGCGAGCGAGTGAGCGAGCGAGTGTATGAGTGAGCGAGCGAGTGAGCGAGCGAGTGTATGAGTGAGCGAGTGTATGAGTGAGCGAGTGAGTGAGCGAGCGAGTGTATGAGTGAGTGAGTGAGTGAGCGAGCGAGTGTATGAGTGAGCGAGTGAGTGAGCGAGCGAGTGTATGAGTGAGCGAGTGAGTGAGCGAGCGAGTGAGTGAGCGAGCGAGTGTATGAGTGAGCGAGTGTATGAGTGAGTGAGTGAGCGAGTGTATGAGTGAGCGAGTGTATGAGTGAGTGAGTGAGCGAGTGTATGAGTGAGCGAGTGAGTGAGCGAGCGAGTGTATGAGTGAGCGAGTGAGCGAGTGTATGAGTGAGCGAGTGTATGAGTGAGTGAGTGAGCGAGTGTATGAGTGAGCGAGTGTATGAGTGAGCGAGTGTATGAGTGAGTGAGTGTATGAGTGAGCGAGCGAGTGAGCGAGCGAGTGTGTGAGTGAGCGAGTGTATGAGTGAGCGAGTGAGTGAGCGAACGAGTGTATGAGTGAGCGAGTGTGTGAGTGAGCGAGTGTATGAGTGAGCGAGCGAGTGAGCGAGCGAGTGTATGAGTGAGCGAGCGAGTGTATGAGTGAGTGAGCGAGTGAGTGAGTGAGCGAGTGTATGAGTGAGCGAGCGAGTGAGCGAGCGAGTGTATGAGTGAGCGAGCGAGTGAGCGAGCGAGTGTATGAGTGAGCGAGTGAGTGTATGAGTGAGTGAGCGAGTGAGTGAGTGAGCGAGTGAGTGAGCGAGCGAGTGTATGAGTGAGCGAGTGAGTGTATGAGTGAGTGAGCGAGTGAGTGAGTGAGCGAGTGAGTGAGCGAGCGAGTGTATGAGTGAGCGAGTGAGTGAGCGAGCGAGTGTATGAGTGAGCGAGCGAGCGAGCGAGTGTGTGAGCGAGCGAGTGTATGAGTGAGCGAGTGAGTGAGTGAGCGAGTGTATGAGTGAGCGAGCGAGCGAGCGAGTGTGTGAGCGAGTGAGTGAGTGAGCGAGCGAGTGAGTGAGCGAGCGAGTGTATGAGTGAGCGAGCGAGTGTATGAGTGAGCGAGCGAGCGAGCGAGTGTATGAGTGAGTGAGTGAGTGAGCGAGCGAGTGTATGAGTGAGCGAGCGAGCGAGCGAGTGTGTGAGCGAGTGAGTGAGTGAGCGAGCGAGTGAGTGAGCGAGCGAGTGTATGAGTGAGCGAGCGAGTGTATGAGTGAGTGAGTGAGTGAGCGAGCGAGTGAGTGAGCGAGTGTATGAGTGAGTGAGTGTATGAGTGAGCGAGCGAGTGTATGAGCGAGCGAGTGTATGAGTGAGCGAGTGAGTGAGCGAGCGAGCGAGTGAGTGAGTGTATGAGTGAGCGAGTGTATGAGTGAGCGAGTGAGAGAGCGAGTGAGTGTATGAGTGAGCGAGTGTATGAGTGAGTGAGTGTATGAGTGAGCGAGCGAGTGTATGAGTGAGCGAGTGAGTGAGCGAGCGAGTGTATGAGTGAGCGAGTGAGTGAGCGAGCGAGTGTATGAGTGAGCGAGCGAGTGTATGAGTGAGTGAGCGAGTGTATGAGTGAGCGAGTGAGTGAGCGAGCGAGTGTATGAGTGAGCGAGTGAGTGAGCGAGCGAGTGTATGAGTGAGCGAGTGTATGAGTGAGCGAGTGTATGAGTGAGCGAGTGTATGAGTGAGCGAGTGTATGAGTGAGCGAGTGTATGAGTGAGCGAGTGTATGAGTGAGCGAGTGTATGAGTGAGCGAGCGAGTGTATGAGTGAGTGAGTGTATGAGTGAGCGAGTGTATGAGTGAGCGAGTGTATGAGTGAGCGAGTGTATGAGTGAGCGAGTGTATGAGTGAGCGAGCGAGTGTATGAGCGAGCGAGTGTATGAGTGAGCGAGCGAGTGAGTGAGCGAGTGTATGAGCGAGCGAGTGTATGAGTGAGCGAGCGAGTGTATGAGTGAGCGAGTGAGTGAGCGAGTGAGTGAGCGAGTGTATGAGTGAGCGAGTGAGCGAGTGAGTGAGTGAGTGAGTGAGCGAGCGAGTGTATGAGTGAGTGAGTGTATGAGTGAGCGAGTGAGTGAGCGAGCGAGTGTATGAGTGAGCGAGTGAGTGTATGAGTGAGCGAGCGAGTGTATGAGTGAGCGAGCGAGTGTATGAGTGAGCGAGCGAGTGTATGAGTGAGCGAGTGAGTGTATGAGTGAGCGAGTGTATGAGCGAGCGAGCGAGTGAGAGAGCGAGCGAGTGAGCGAGCGAGTGTATGAGTGAGCGAGCGAGTGTATGAGTGAGCGAGTGTATGAGTGAGCGAGCGAGTGTATGAGTGAGCGAGTGAGTGTATGAGTGAGCGAGTGTATGAGTGAGCGAGCGAGTGAGAGAGCGAGCGAGTGAGCGAGCGAGTGTATGAGTGAGCGAGTGAGAGAGCGAGCGAGTGTATGAGTGAGCGAGCGAGTGTATGAGTGAGCGAGTGAGAGAGCGAGCGAGTGAGCGAGCGAGTGTATGAGTGAGTGTATGAGTGTATGAGTGAGCGAGTGAGTGAGCGAGCGAGTGTATGAGTGAGCGAGTGAGTGAGCGAGCGAGTGTATGAGTGAGTGAGTGAGCGAGCGAGTGTATGAGTGAGCGAGTGTATGAGTGAGTGAGCGAGCGAGTGTATGAGTGAGCGAGTGTATGAGTGAGCGAGTGAGTGAGCGAGCGAGTGTATGAGTGAGTGTATGAGTGAGCGAGTGAGTGAGTGTATGAGTGAGTGAGCGAGCGAGTGTATGAGTGAGCGAGTGAAGTGAGCGAGTGAGTGTATGAGTGAGCGAGTGAGTGAGCGAGTGAGTGTATGAGTGAGCGAGTGTATGAGTGAGCGAGTGAGAGAGCGAGTGAGTGTATGAGTGAGTGAGTGTATGAGTGAGCGAGTGAGTGAGCGAGCGAGTGTATGAGTGAGCGAGTGAGTGAGCGAGTGAGTGTATGAGTGAGCGAGTGTATGAGTGAGCGAGTGAGTGAGCGAGCGAGTGTATGAGTGAGTGAGTGTATGAGTGAGCGAGCGAGTGTATGAGTGAGTGAGCGAGCGAGTGTATGAGTGAGCGAGTGAGTGAGCGAGCGAGTGTATGAGTGAGCGAGTGAGCGAGTGTATGAGTGAGCGAGTGTATGAGTGAGCGAGTGAGTGAGCGAGCGAGTGTATGAGTGAGCGAGTGAGTGAGCGAGCGAGTGTATGAGTGAGCGAGCGAGTGTATGAGTGAGCGAGTGTATGAGTGAGCGAGTGAGTGAGCGAGCGAGTGTATGAGTGAGCGAGTGAGTGAGTGAGCGAGTGTATGAGTGAGCGAGTGAGTGTATGAGTGAGCGAGTGTATGAGTGAGCGAGTGAGTGAGCGAGCGAGTGTATGAGTGAGCGAGCGAGTGTATGAGTGAGCGAGTGAGTGAGTGAGCGAGTGTATGAGTGAGCGAGCGAGTGTATGAGTGAGCGAGTGAGTGAGCGAGCGAGTGTATGAGTGAGCGAGCGAGTGTATGAGTGAGCGAGCGAGTGTATGAGTGAGCGAGCGAGTGAGCGAGCGAGTGTATGAGTGAGCGAGCGAGTGTATGAGTGAGCGAGTGAGTGAGTGAGCGAGCGAGTGTATGAGTGAGCGAGCGAGTGAGCGAGCGAGTGTATGAGTGAGCGAGCGAGTGTATGAGTGAGTGAGTGAGTGAGCGAGTGAGTGTATGAGTGAGTGAGCGAGTGTATGAGTGAGCGAGTGAGTGAGCGAGCGAGTGTATGAGTGAGTGAGCGAGTGTATGAGTGAGCGAGCGAGTGAGCGAGCGAGTGTATGAGTGAGCGAGCGAGTGTATGAGTGAGTGAGTGAGTGAGCGAGTGAGTGTATGAGTGAGCGAGTGAGTGTATGAGTGAGCGAGCGAGTGAGCGAGCGAGTGTATGAGTGAGCGAGCGAGTGTATGAGTGAGTGAGTGAGTGAGCGAGTGAGTGTATGAGTGAGCGAGTGAGTGTATGAGTGAGCGAGCGAGTGAGCGAGCGAGTGTATGAGTGAGCGAGCGAGTGAGTGAGCGAGCGAGTGTATGAGTGAGCGAGCGAGTGTATGAGTGAGCGAGTGAGTGAGAGAGCGAGCGAGTGTATGAGTGAGCGAGTGAGTGAGCGAGCGAGTGTATGAGTGAGCGAGTGAGTGAGCGAGCGAGTGTATGAGTGAGCGAGTGAGTGTATGAGTGAGCGAGCGAGTGAGCGAGCGAGTGTATGAGTGAGCGAGTGAGTGTATGAGTGAGCGAGTGAGTGAGTGAGCGAGTGAGTGTATGAGTGAGCGAGTGTATGAGTGAGCGAGCGAGTGAGTGAGCGAGCGAGTGTATGAGTGAGCGAGCGAGTGTATGAGTGAGCGAGTGAGTGAGCGAGCGAGTGTATGAGTGAGCGAGCGAGCGAGTGTATGAGTGAGCGAGTGAGTGAGCGAGCGAGTGAGTGAGCGAGCGAGCGAGTGAGCGAGCGAGTGTATGAGTGAGTGAGCGAGCGAGTGTATGAGTGAGCGAGTGAGTGAGCGAGCGAGTGTATGAGTGAGCGAGTGAGTGAGCGAGCGAGTGAGTGAGCGAGCGAGTGTATGAGTGAGTGAGTGAGAGAGTGTATGAGTGAGTGTGAGCGAGCGAGTGTATGAGTGAGTGAGCGAGCGAGTGTATGAGTGAGTGAGCGAGCGAGTGTGTGAGCGAGTGAGCGAAGTGAGCGAATGAGCGAGTGTGTGAGCGAGTG
The DNA here is from genome assembly GCF_964198595.1 of Lampetra fluviatilis. NCBI lineage: Eukaryota > Metazoa > Chordata > Hyperoartia > Petromyzontiformes > Petromyzontidae > Lampetra > Lampetra fluviatilis. Next base: position 36,949 of record NW_027620954.1, read on the forward strand.
AGCGAGTGTAAGCGAATGAGCGAGTGAGCGAGTGAGCGAATGAGCGAGTGTGTGAGCGAGTGAGTGAGCGAGCGAATGAGCGAGTGTTGTGAGCGAGCGAGTGAGCGAGCGAGTGAGCGAGCGTGTGAGCGAGCGAATGAGCGAGCGAGTGAGCGAGCGTGTGAGCGAGCGAGTGAGCGAGCGAGTGAGCGAGCGTGTGAGCGAGCGAATGAGCGAGCGTGTGAGCGAGCGAGCGAGTGAGCGAATGAGCGAGTGTGTGAGCGAGTGAGTGAGCGAGTATGAGCGAATGAGCGAGTGTGTGAGCGAGTGAGTGAGCGAGTGAGCGAATGAGCGAGTGTGTGAGCGAGTGAGTGAGCGAGTGAGCGAATGAGCGAGTGTGTGAGCGAGTGAGTGAGCGAGTGAGCGAATGAGCGAGTGTGTGAGCGAGTGAGTGAGCGAGTGAGCGAATGAGCGAGTGTATGAGTGAGCGAATGAGCGATTGAGTGAGCGAGCGAGCGAGCGAATGATCGAGCGAGCGAGTGAGTGAGCGAGTGAACGAGCGAGTGTGTTGACCAGTGATATTAATCAACACGGGTGGACTATTCACGAAGGGAGTGTAAAAGGGTGACTCACGTGGAGCGGCGTGGGACGACTCTGTACATCCTCCACGCTGCCGGGTCGACTACTGCAGAGGGAGCGACTGTCCACCACCTGGTGAACGACTCTTAACCCTCTCTCTCTCACTGTGTCTGTGTGTGTCTCTGTGTGTGTGTGTGTCTGTGTGTGTGTGTGTCTGTGTGTGTGTCTGTGTGTGTGTCTATGTGTGTGTGTCTGTGTGTGTGTGTCTGTGTGTGTATCTGTGTGTGTCTCTGTGTGTGTCTCTCTCTCTATCTGTGTGTGTCTGTGTGTGTCTCTGTCTCTGTGTGTGTGTGTTTGTGTGTCTCTGTGTGTCTCTCTCTGTCTCTCTCTCTGTGTCTCTGTGTGTGTCTCTGTGTGTCTCTGTTCTCTCTGTGTCTCTCTGTGTCTCTCTGTGTCTCTCTGTGTCTCTCTGTGTCTCTCTGTGTCTCTCTGTGTCTCTCTGTGTCTCTCTGTGTCTCTCTCTGCTCCCACCACAATCAGAGTGCCGAATTGCCCTGGTGCAGCCT
>NW_027620955.1:0-19000 GCF_964198595.1 Lampetra fluviatilis
CATGATGTTAATGTGAGAGATTAGAGTGATGTTAGTGTGAGAGATTAGCGTGATGTTAGTGTGAGAGATTAGCATGATGTTAATGTGAGAGATTAGCGTGATGTTAGTGTGAGAGATTAGCGTGATGTTAGTGTGAGAGATTAGCGTGATGTTAGTGTGAGAGATTAGCATGATGTTAATGTGAGAGATTAGCATGATGTTAGTGTGAGAGATTAGCATGATGTTAGTGTGAGAGATTAGCATGATGTTAGTGTGAGAGATTAGCATGATGTTAATGTGAGAGATTAGCGTGATGTTAGTGTGAGAGATTAGCGTGATGTTAATGTGAGAGATTAGCGTGATGTTAGTGTGAGAGATTAGCGTGATGTTAATGTGAGAGATTAGCGTGATGTTAATGTGAGAGATTAGCGTGATGTTAATGTGAGAGATTAGCGTGATGTTAATGTGAGAGATTAGCGTGATGTTAATGTGAGAGATTAGCGTGATGTTAATGTGAGAGATTAGCGTGATGTTAGTGTGAGAGATTAGCGTGATGTTAGTGTGAGAGATTAGCGTGATGTTAGTGTGAGAGATTAGCATGATGTTAGTGTGAGAGATTAGTGTGATGTTAGTGTGAGAGATTAGCGTGATGTTAGTGTGAGAGATTAGCGTGATGTTAGTGTGAGAGATTAGCATGATGTTAGTGTGAGAGATTAGCGTGATGTTAGTGTGAGAGATTAGCGTGATGTTAGTGTGAGAGATTAGCGTGATGTTAGTGTGAGAGATTAGCGTGATGTTAGTGTGAGAGATTAGCGTGATGTTAGTGTGAGAGATTAGCGTGATGTTAGTGTGAGAGATTAGCGTGATGTTAATGTGAGAGATTAGCGTGATGTTAGTGTGAGAGATTAGCGTGATGTTAGTGTGAGAGATTAGCATGATGTTAATGTGAGAGATTAGCGTGATGTTAGTGTGAGAGATTAGCATGATGTTAGTGTGAGAGATTAGCATGATGTTAATGTGAGAGATTAGCGTGATGTTAGTGTGAGAGATTAGCGTGATGTTAGTGTGAGAGATTAGCATGATGTTAATGTGAGAGATTAGCGTGATGTTAGTGTGAGAGATTAGCATGATGTTAGTGTGAGAGATTAGCGTGATGTTAATGTGAGAGATTAGCGTGATGTTAATGTGAGAGATTAGCGTGATGTTAGTGTGAGAGATTAGCGTGATGTTAATGTGAGAGATTAGCGTGATGTTAATGTGAGAGATTAGCATGATGTTAGTGTGAGAGATTAGCGTGATGTTAATGTGAGAGATTAGCGTGATGTTAGTGTGAGAGATTAGCGTGATGTTAATGTGAGAGATTAGCATGATGTTAATGTGAGAGATTAGCGTGATGTTAGTGTGAGAGATTAGCGTGATGTTAGTGTGAGAGATTAGCGTGATGTTAGTGTGAGAGATTAGCGTGATGTTAGTGTGAGAGATTAGCGTGATGTTAATGTGAGAGATTAGCGTGATGTTAATGTGAGAGATTAGCGTGATGTTAGTGTGAGAGATTAGCGTGATGTTAGTGTGAGAGATTAGCGTGATGTTAATGTGAGAGATTAGCGTGATGTTAGTGTGAGAGATTAGCATGATGTTAGTGTGAGAGATTAGCGTGATGTTAATGTGAGAGATTAGCGTGATGTTAATGTGAGAGATTAGCGTGATGTTAATGTGAGAGATTAGCGTGATGTTAGTGTGAGAGATTAGCGTGATGTTAATGTGAGAGATTAGCGTGATGTTAGTGTGAGAGATTAGCGTGATGTTAGTGTGAGAGATTAGCGTGATGTTAATGTGAGAGATTAGCGTGATGTTAGTGTGAGAGATTAGCGTGATGTTAGTGTGAGAGATTAGCGTGATGTTAGTGTGAGAGATTAGCGTGATGTTAGTGTGAGAGATTAGCGTGATGTTAGTGTGAGAGATTAGCGTGATGTTAGTGTGAGAGATTAGCATGATGTTAATGTGAGAGATTAGCGTGATGTTAATGTGAGAGATTAGCGTGATGTTAGTGTGAGAGATTAGCATGATGTTAATGTGAGAGATTAGCACGATGTTAATGTGAGAGATTAGCGTGATGTTAATGTGAGAGATTAGCGTGATGTTAGTGTGAGAGATTAGCATGATGTTAATGTGAGAGATTAGCACGATGTTAATGTGAGAGATTAGCACGATGTTAATGTGAGAGATTAGCATGATGTTAATGTGAGAGATTAGCATGATGTTAATGTGAGAGATTAGCGTGATGTTAGTGTGAGAGATTAGCGTGATGTTAATGTGAGAGATTAGCGTGATGTTAGTGTGAGAGATTAGCGTGATGTTAGTGTGAGAGATTAGCGTGATGTTAGTGTGAGAGATTAGCGTGATGTTAGTGTGAGAGATTAGCGTGATGTTAATGTGAGAGATTAGCGTGATGTTAGTGTGAGAGATTAGCGTGATGTTAGTGTGAGAGATTAGCATGATGTTAGTGTGAGAGATTAGCGTGATGTTAGTGTGAGAGATTAGCGTGATGTTAGTGTGAGAGATTAGCGTGATGTTAGTGTGAGAGATTAGCATGATGTTAGTGTGAGAGATTAGCATGATGTTAGTGTGAGAGATTAGCGTGATGTTAGTGTGAGAGATTAGCGTGATGTTAGTGTGAGAGATTAGCGTGATGTTAGTGTGAGAGATTAGCGTGATGTTAGTGTGAGAGATTAGCGTGATGTTAATGTGAGAGATTAGCGTGATGTTAGTGTGAGAGATTAGCGTGATGTTAGTGTGAGAGATTAGCATGATGTTAGTGTGAGAGATTAGCGTGATGTTAGTGTGAGAGATTAGCGTGATGTTAATGTGAGAGATTAGCGTGATGTTAGTGTGAGAGATTAGCGTGATGTTAATGTGAGAGATTAGCGTGATGTTAATGTGAGAGATTAGCGTGATGTTAGTGTGAGAGATTAGCGTGATGTTAGTGTGAGAGATTAGCGTGATGTTAGTGTGAGAGATTAGCGTGATGTTAATGTGAGAGATTAGCGTGATGTTAATGTGAGAGATTAGCATGATGTTAATGTGAGAGATTAGCGTGATGTTAGTGTGAGAGATTAGCGTGATGTTAATGTGAGAGATTAGCATGATGTTAATGTGAGAGATTAGCGTGATGTTAGTGTGAGAGATTAGCGTGATGTTAGTGTGAGAGATTAGCATGATGTTAATGTGAGAGATTAGCGTGATGTTAATGTGAGAGATTAGCGTGATGTTAGTGTGAGAGATTAGCATGATGTTAATGTGAGAGATTAGCGTGATGTTAATGTGAGAGATTAGCGTGATGTTAATGTGAGAGATTAGCGTGATGTTAGTGTGAGAGATTAGCGTGATGTTAATGTGAGAGATTAGCGTGATGTTAGTGTGAGAGATTAGCGTGATGTTAGTGTGAGAGATTAGCGTGATGTTAGTGTGAGAGATTAGCACGATGTTAATGTGAGAGATTAGCGTGATGTTAATGTGAGAGATTAGCGTGATGTTAGTGTGAGAGATTAGCGTGATGTTAGTGTGAGAGATTAGCGTGATGTTAGTGTGAGAGATTAGCGTGATGTTAATGTGAGAGATTAGCGTGATGTTAATGTGAGAGATTAGCGTGATGTTAATGTGAGAGATTAGCGTGATGTTAGTGTGAGAGATTAGCGTGATGTTAATGTGAGAGATTAGCGTGATGTTAATGTGAGAGATTAGCGTGATGTTAATGTGAGAGATTAGCGTGATGTTAGTGTGAGAGATTAGCGTGATGTTAATGTGAGAGATTAGCGTGATGTTAGTGTGAGAGATTAGCGTGATGTTAATGTGAGAGATTAGCGTGATGTTAATGTGAGAGATTAGCGTGATGTTAGTGTGAGAGATTAGCGTGATGTTAATGTGAGAGATTAGCGTGATGTTAATGTGAGAGATTAGCGTGATGTTAGTGTGAGAGATTAGCGTGATGTTAGTGTGAGAGATTAGCGTGATGTTAGTGTGAGAGATTAGCGTGATGTTAGTGTGAGAGATTAGCATGATGTTAGTGTGAGAGATTAGCGTGATGTTAGTGTGAGAGATTAGCGTGATGTTAGTGTGAGAGATTAGCGTGATGTTAATGTGAGAGATTAGCATGATGTTAATGTGAGAGATTAGCGTGATGTTAGTGTGAGAGATTAGCGTGATGTTAGTGTGAGAGATTAGCGTGATGTTAGTGTGAGAGATTAGCGTGATGTTAGTGTGAGAGATTAGCATGATGTTAATGTGAGAGATTAGCGTGATGTTAGTGTGAGAGATTAGCGTGATGTTAGTGTGAGAGATTAGCGTGATGTTAGTGTGAGAGATTAGCGTGATGTTAATGTGAGAGATTAGCGTGATGTTAATGTGAGAGATTAGCGTGATGTTAGTGTGAGAGATTAGCGTGATGTTAATGTGAGAGATTAGCGTGATGTTAGTGTGAGAGATTAGCGTGATGTTAGTGTGAGAGATTAGCGTGATGTTAGTGTGAGAGATTAGCACGATGTTAATGTGAGAGATTAGCGTGATGTTAATGTGAGAGATTAGCGTGATGTTAGTGTGAGAGATTAGCGTGATGTTAGTGTGAGAGATTAGCGTGATGTTAGTGTGAGAGATTAGCGTGATGTTAATGTGAGAGATTAGCGTGATGTTAATGTGAGAGATTAGCGTGATGTTAGTGTGAGAGATTAGCGTGATGTTAATGTGAGAGATTAGCATGATGTTAATGTGAGAGATTAGCGTGATGTTAGTGTGAGAGATTAGCGTGATGTTAATGTGAGAGATTAGCGTGATGTTAGTGTGAGAGATTAGCGTGATGTTAATGTGAGAGATTAGCGTGATGTTAATGTGAGAGATTAGCGTGATGTTAGTGTGAGAGATTAGCGTGATGTTAATGTGAGAGATTAGCGTGATGTTAATGTGAGAGATTAGCGTGATGTTAGTGTGAGAGATTAGCGTGATGTTAGTGTGAGAGATTAGCGTGATGTTAGTGTGAGAGATTAGCGTGATGTTAGTGTGAGAGATTAGCATGATGTTAGTGTGAGAGATTAGCGTGATGTTAGTGTGAGAGATTAGCGTGATGTTAGTGTGAGAGATTAGCGTGATGTTAATGTGAGAGATTAGCATGATGTTAGTGTGAGAGATTAGCGTGATGTTAGTGTGAGAGATTAGCATGATGTTAATGTGAGAGATTAGCGTGATGTTAGTGTGAGAGATTAGCGTGATGTTAGTGTGAGAGATTAGCGTGATGTTAATGTGAGAGATTAGCGTGATGTTAGTGTGAGAGATTAGCGTGATGTTAGTGTGAGAGATTAGCATGATGTTAATGTGAGAGATTAGCGTGATGTTAGTGTGAGAGATTAGCGTGATGTTAGTGTGAGAGATTAGCATGATGTTAGTGTGAGAGATTAGCGTGATGTTAGTGTGAGAGATTAGCGTGATGTTAGTGTGAGAGATTAGCGTGATGTTAATGTGAGAGATTAGCGTGATGTTAGTGTGAGAGATTAGCGTGATGTTAATGTGAGAGATTAGCGTGATGTTAATGTGAGAGATTAGCGTGATGTTAGTGTGAGAGATTAGCATGATGTTAATGTGAGAGATTAGCGTGATGTTAGTGTGAGAGATTAGCGTGATGTTAATGTGAGAGATTAGCGTGATGTTAGTGTGAGAGATTAGCGTGATGTTAGTGTGAGAGATTAGCGTGATGTTAATGTGAGAGATTAGCATGATGTTAATGTGAGAGATTAGCGTGATGTTAGTGTGAGAGATTAGCGTGATGTTAGTGTGAGAGATTAGCGTGATGTTAATGTGAGAGATTAGCGTGATGTTAATGTGAGAGATTAGCGTGATGTTAGTGTGAGAGATTAGCGTGATGTTAGTGTGAGAGATTAGCGTGATGTTAATGTGAGAGATTAGCGTGATGTTAATGTGAGAGATTAGCATGATGTTAGTGTGAGAGATTAGCGTGATGTTAATGTGAGAGATTAGCGTGATGTTAATGTGAGAGATTAGCGTGATGTTAATGTGAGAGATTAGCGTGATGTTAGTGTGAGAGATTAGCGTGATGTTAGTGTGAGAGATTAGCATGATGTTAGTGTGAGAGATTAGCGTGATGTTAGTGTGAGAGATTAGCGTGATGTTAGTGTGAGAGATTAGCGTGATGTTAGTGTGAGAGATTAGCGTGATGTTAATGTGAGAGATTAGCGTGATGTTAATGTGAGAGATTAGCGTGATGTTAGTGTGAGAGATTAGCGTGATGTTAGTGTGAGAGATTAGCGTGATGTTAATGTGAGAGATTAGCGTGATGTTAATGTGAGAGATTAGCGTGATGTTAGTGTGAGAGATTAGCGTGATGTTAGTGTGAGAGATTAGCGTGATGTTAGTGTGAGAGATTAGCGTGATGTTAATGTGAGAGATTAGCGTGATGTTAGTGTGAGAGATTAGCGTGATGTTAGTGTGAGAGATTAGCGTGATGTTAGTGTGAGAGATTAGCGTGATGTTAGTGTGAGAGATTAGCGTGATGTTAGTGTGAGAGATTAGCGTGATGTTAGTGTGAGAGATTAGCGTGATGTTAGTGTGAGAGATTAGCGTGATGTTAGTGTGAGAGATTAGCGTGATGTTAATGTGAGAGATTAGCGTGATGTTAGTGTGAGAGATTAGCGTGATGTTAGTGTGAGAGATTAGCGTGATGTTAATGTGAGAGATTAGCGTGATGTTAATGTGAGAGATTAGCGTGATGTTAGTGTGAGAGATTAGCGTGATGTTAATGTGAGAGATTAGCGTGATGTTAGTGTGAGAGATTAGCGTGATGTTAGTGTGAGAGATTAGCGTGATGTTAATGTGAGAGATTAGCGTGATGTTAGTGTGAGAGATTAGCATGATGTTAGTGTGAGAGATTAGCGTGATGTTAATGTGAGAGATTAGCGTGATGTTAATGTGAGAGATTAGCGTGATGTTAGTGTGAGAGATTAGCGTGATGTTAGTGTGAGAGATTAGCGTGATGTTAGTGTGAGAGATTAGCATGATGTTAGTGTGAGAGATTAGCGTGATGTTAGTGTGAGAGATTAGCGTGATGTTAGTGTGAGAGATTAGCGTGATGTTAGTGTGAGAGATTAGCGTGATGTTAATGTGAGAGATTAGCGTGATGTTAATGTGAGAGATTAGCGTGATGTTAGTGTGAGAGATTAGCGTGATGTTAGTGTGAGAGATTAGCGTGATGTTAGTGTGAGAGATTAGCGTGATGTTAGTGTGAGAGATTAGCGTGATGTTAGTGTGAGAGATTAGCGTGATGTTAGTGTGAGAGATTAGCGTGATGTTAATGTGAGAGATTAGCGTGATGTTAGTGTGAGAGATTAGCGTGATGTTAGTGTGAGAGATTAGCGTGATGTTAGTGTGAGAGATTAGCGTGATGTTAGTGTGAGAGATTAGCGTGATGTTAGTGTGAGAGATTAGCGTGATGTTAGTGTGAGAGATTAGCGTGATGTTAGTGTGAGAGATTAGCGTGATGTTAGTGTGAGAGATTAGCGTGATGTTAGTGTGAGAGATTAGCGTGATGTTAATGTGAGAGATTAGCGTGATGTTAGTGTGAGAGATTAGCGTGATGTTAGTGTGAGAGATTAGCGTGATGTTAATGTGAGAGATTAGCGTGATGTTAGTGTGAGAGATTAGCGTGATGTTAGTGTGAGAGATTAGCGTGATGTTAGTGTGAGAGATTAGCGTGATGTTAGTGTGAGAGATTAGCGTGATGTTAGTGTGAGAGATTAGCGTGATGTTAGTGTGAGAGATTAGCGTGATGTTAGTGTGAGAGATTAGCGTGATGTTAATGTGAGAGATTAGCGTGATGTTAGTGTGAGAGATTAGCGTGATGTTAGTGTGAGAGATTAGCGTGATGTTAGTGTGAGAGATTAGCGTGATGTTAGTGTGAGAGATTAGCGTGATGTTAGTGTGAGAGATTAGCGTGATGTTAGTGTGAGAGATTAGCGTGATGTTAATGTGAGAGATTAGCGTGATGTTAGTGTGAGAGATTAGCGTGATGTTAATGTGAGAGATTAGCGTGATGTTAGTGTGAGAGATTAGCGTGATGTTAGTGTGAGAGATTAGCGTGATGTTAGTGTGAGAGATTAGCGTGATGTTAGTGTGAGAGATTAGCGTGATGTTAATGTGAGAGATTAGCGTGATGTTAGTGTGAGAGATTAGCGTGATGTTAGTGTGAGAGATTAGCGTGATGTTAGTGTGAGAGATTAGCGTGATGTTAATGTGAGAGATTAGCGTGATGTTAGTGTGAGAGATTAGCGTGATGTTAGTGTGAGAGATTAGCGTGATGTTAGTGTGAGAGATTAGCGTGATGTTAGTGTGAGAGATTAGCATGATGTTAATGTGAGAGATTAGCGTGATGTTAGTGTGAGAGATTAGCGTGATGTTAGTGTGAGAGATTAGCGTGATGTTAGTGTGAGAGATTAGCGTGATGTTAATGTGAGAGATTAGCGTGATGTTAGTGTGAGAGATTAGCGTGATGTTACGTGTGAGAGATTAGCGTGATGTTAGTGTGAGAGATTAGCGTGATGTTAGTGTGAGAGATTAGCGTGATGTTAGTGTGAGAGATTAGCGTGATGTTAGTGTGAGAGATTAGCGTGATGTTAGTGTGAGAGATTAGCGTGATGTTAGTGTGAGAGATTAGCGTGATGTTAATGTGAGAGATTAGCGTGATGTTAGTGTGAGAGATTAGCGTGATGTTAGTGTGAGAGATTAGCGTGATGTTAGTGTGAGAGATTAGCGTGATGTTAATGTGAGAGATTAGCGTGATGTTAGTGTGAGAGATTAGCGTGATGTTAGTGTGAGAGATTAGCGTGATGTTAGTGTGAGAGATTAGCGTGATGTTAGTGTGAGAGATTAGCGTGATGTTAATGTGAGAGATTAGCGTGATGTTAGTGTGAGAGATTAGCGTGATGTTAGTGTGAGAGATTAGCGTGATGTTAGTGTGAGAGATTAGCGTGATGTTAATGTGAGAGATTAGCGTGATGTTAGTGTGAGAGATTAGCGTGATGTTAGTGTGAGAGATTAGCGTGATGTTAGTGTGAGAGATTAGCGTGATGTTAGTGTGAGAGATTAGCGTGATGTTAATGTGAGAGATTAGCGTGATGTTAGTGTGAGAGATTAGCGTGATGTTAGTGTGAGAGATTAGCGTGATGTTAGTGTGAGAGATTAGCGTGATGTTAGTGTGAGAGATTAGCGTGATGTTAATGTGAGAGATTAGCGTGATGTTAGTGTGAGAGATTAGCGTGATGTTAGTGTGAGAGATTAGCGTGATGTTAGTGTGAGAGATTAGCGTGATGTTAGTGTGAGAGATTAGCGTGATGTTAGTGTGAGAGATTAGCATGATGTTAATGTGAGAGATTAGCGTGATGTTAGTGTGAGAGATTAGCGTGATGTTAGTGTGAGAGATTAGCGTGATGTTAGTGTGAGAGATTAGCGTGATGTTAGTGTGAGAGATTAGCGTGATGTTAGTGTGAGAGATTAGCTTGATGTTAATGTGAGAGATTAGCGTGATGTTAGTGTGAGAGATTAGCGTGATGTTAATGTGAGAGATTAGCGTGATGTTAGTGTGAGAGATTAGCGTGATGTTAGTGTGAGAGATTAGCGTGATGTTAGTGTGAGAGATTAGCGTGATGTTAATGTGAGAGATTAGCATGATGTTAATGTGAGAGATTAGCGTGATGTTAGTGTGAGAGATTAGCGTGATGTTAGTGTGAGAGATTAGCGTGATGTTAATGTGAGAGATTAGCGTGATGTTATTGTGAGAGATTAGCGTGATGTTAGTGTGAGAGATTAGCGTGATGTTAGTGTGAGAGATTAGCGTGATGTTAGTGTGAGAGATTAGCGTGATGTTAGTGTGAGAGATTAGCAGTGATGTTAGTGTGAGAGATTAGCATGATGTTAGTGTGAGAGATTAGCGTGATGTTAGTGTGAGAGATTAGCGTGATGTTAGTGTGAGAGATTAGCGTGATGTTAGTGTGAGAGATTAGCGTGATGTTAGTGTGAGAGATTAGCGTGATGTTAATGTGAGAGATTAGCGTGATGTTAGTGTGAGAGATTAGCGTGATGTTAGTGTGAGAGATTAGCGTGATGTTAGTGTGAGAGATTAGCGTGATGTTAGTGTGAGAGATTAGCGTGATGTTAGTTAGAGATTAGCGTGATGTTAGTGTGAGAGATTAGCGTGATGTTAATGTGAGAGATTAGCGTGATGTTAGTGTGAGAGATTAGCATGATGTTAATGTGAGAGATTAGCGTGATGTTAGTGTGAGAGATTAGCGTGATGTTAGTGTGAGAGATTAGCGTGATGTTAATGTGAGAGATTAGCGTGATGTTAGTGTGAGAGATTAGCATGATGTTAATGTGAGAGATTAGCGTGATGTTAGTGTGAGAGATTAGCATGATGTTAGTGTGAGAGATTAGCGTGATGTTAATGTGAGAGATTAGCGTGATGTTAGTGTGAGAGATTAGCGTGATGTTAATGTGAGAGATTAGCGTGATGTTAGTGTGAGAGATTAGCGTGATGTTAGTGTGAGAGATTAGCGTGATGTTAGTGTGAGAGATTAGCGTGATGTTAATGTGAGAGATTAGCGTGATGTTAGTGTGAGAGATTAGCGTGATGTTAGTGTGAGAGATTAGCATGATGTTAGTGTGAGAGATTAGCGTGATGTTAATGTGAGAGATTAGCGTGATGTTAGTGTGAGAGATTAGCGTGATGTTAATGTGAGAGATTAGCGTGATGTTAGTGTGAGAGATTAGCGTGATGTTAGTGTGAGAGATTAGCGTGATGTTAATGTGAGAGATTAGCGTGATGTTAGTGTGAGAGATTAGCGTGATGTTAGTGTGAGAGATTAGCGTGATGTTAGTGTGAGAGATTAGCGTGATGTTAATGTGAGAGATTAGCGTGATGTTAGTGTGAGAGATTAGCGTGATGTTAATGTGAGAGATTAGCGTGATGTTAGTGTGAGAGATTAGCGTGATGTTAATGTGAGAGATTAGCGTGATGTTAATGTGAGAGATTAGCGTGATGTTAGTGTGAGAGATTAGCGTGATGTTAGTGTGAGAGATTAGCGTGATGTTAGTGTGAGAGATTAGCGTGATGTTAAGTGTGAGAGATTAGCGTGATGTTAATGTGAGAGATTAGCGTGATGTTAATGTGAGAGATTAGCGTGATGTTAGTGTGAGAGATTAGCGTGATGTTAATGTGAGAGATTAGCGTGATGTTAGTGTGAGAGATTAGCATGATGTTAGTGTGAGAGATTAGCGTGATGTTAGTGTGAGAGATTAGCGTGATGTTAGTGTGAGAGATTAGCGTGATGTTAGTGTGAGAGATTAGCGTGATGTTAGTGTGAGAGATTAGCGTGATGTTAGTGTGAGAGATTAGCGTGATGTTAGTGTGAGAGATTAGCGTGATGTTAATGTGAGAGATTAGCGTGATGTTAGTGTGAGAGATTAGCGTGATGTTAGTGTGAGAGATTAGCGTGATGTTAGTGTGAGAGATTAGCGTGATGTTAGTGTGAGAGATTAGCGTGATGTTAATGTGAGAGATTAGCATGATGTTAGTGTGAGAGATTAGCGTGATGTTAGTGTGAGAGATTAGCGTGATGTTAATGTGAGAGATTAGCGTGATGTTAGTGTGAGAGATTAGCGTGATGTTAGTGTGAGAGATTAGCGTGATGTTAATGTGAGAGATTAGCGTGATGTTAGTGTGAGAGATTAGCGTGATGTTAGTGTGAGAGATTAGCGTGATGTTAGTGTGAGAGATTAGCGTGATGTTAGTGTGAGAGATTAGCATGATGTTAGTGTGAGAGATTAGCGTGATGTTAGTGTGAGAGATTAGCGTGATGTTAGTGTGAGAGATTAGCGTGATGTTAGTGTGAGAGATTAGCGTGATGTTAGTGTGAGAGATTAGCGTGATGTTAGTGTGAGAGATTAGCGTGATGTTAATGTGAGAGATTAGCGTGATGTTAGTGTGAGAGATTAGCGTGATGTTAGTGTGAGAGATTAGCGTGATGTTAGTGTGAGAGATTAGCGTGATGTTAGTGTGAGAGATTAGCGTGATGTTAGTGTGAGAGATTAGCGTGATGTTATGTGAGAGATTAGCGTGATGTTAATGTGAGAGATTAGCGTGATGTTAATGTGAGAGATTAGCGTGATGTTAATGTGAGAGATTAGCGTGATGTTAGTGTGAGAGATTAGCGTGATGTTAATGTGAGAGATTAGCGTGATGTTAATGTGAGAGATTAGCGTGATGTTAGTGTGAGAGATTAGCGTGATGTTAATGTGAGAGATTAGCGTGATGTTAGTGTGAGAGATTAGCGTGATGTTAGTGTGAGAGATTAGCGTGATGTTAATGTGAGAGATTAGCGTGATGTTAGTGTGAGAGATTAGCATGATGTTAGTGTGAGAGATTAGCGTGATGTTAGTGTGAGAGATTAGCGTGATGTTAGTGTGAGAGATTAGCGTGATGTTAATGTGAGAGATTAGCATGATGTTAATGTGAGAGATTAGCGTGATGTTAGTGTGAGAGATTAGCGTGATGTTAATGTGAGAGATTAGCGTGATGTTAGTGTGAGAGATTAGCGTGATGTTAGTGTGAGAGATTAGCGTGATGTTAATGTGAGAGATTAGCGTGATGTTAATGTGAGAGATTAGCGTGATGTTAGTGTGAGAGATTAGCGTGATGTTAGTGTGAGAGATTAGCGTGATGTTAGTGTGAGAGATTAGCGTGATGTTAGTGTGAGAGATTAGCGTGATGTTAGTGTGAGAGATTAGCGTGATGTTAGTGTGAGAGATTAGCGTGATGTTAGTGTGAGAGATTAGCGTGATGTTAGTGTGAGAGATTAGCGTGATGTTAGTGTGAGAGATTAGCGTGATGTTAATGTGAGAGATTAGCATGATGTTAATGTGAGAGATTAGCGTGATGTTAGTGTGAGAGATTAGCATGATGTTAATGTGAGAGATTAGCGTGATGTTAGTGTGAGAGATTAGCGTGATGTTAGTGTGAGAGATTAGCGTGATGTTAGTGTGAGAGATTAGCATGATGTTAATGTGAGAGATTAGCGTGATGTTAGTGTGAGAGATTAGCGTGATGTTAGTGTGAGAGATTAGCGTGATGTTAATGTGAGAGATTAGCGTGATGTTAATGTGAGAGATTAGCGTGATGTTAGTGTGAGAGATTAGCGTGATGTTAGTGTGAGAGATTAGCGTGATGTTAGTGTGAGAGATTAGCGTGATGTTAGTGTGAGAGATTAGCATGATGTTAGTGTGAGAGATTAGCGTGATGTTAGTGTGAGAGATTAGCATGATGTTAATGTGAGAGATTAGCGTGATGTTAGTGTGAGAGATTAGCGTGATGTTAATGTGAGAGATTAGCGTGATGTTAGTGTGAGAGATTAGCGTGATGTTAGTGAGAGATTAGCGTGATGTTAGTGTGAGAGATTAGCATGATGTTAGTGTGAGAGATTAGCGTGATGTTAGTGTGAGAGATTAGCGTGATGTTAATGTGAGAGATTAGCATGATGTTAGTGTGAGAGATTAGCGTGATGTTAATGTGAGAGATTAGCGTGATGTTAATGTGAGAGATTAGCGTGATGTTAGTGTGAGAGATTAGCGTGATGTTAATGTGAGAGATTAGCATGATGTTAGTGTGAGAGATTAGCGTGATGTTAGTGTGAGAGATTAGCGTGATGTTATGTGAGAGATTAGCGTGATGTTAGTGTGAGAGATTAGCGTGATGTTAATGTGAGAGATTAGCATGATGTTAATGTGAGAGATTAGCGTGATGTTAGTGTGAGAGATTAGCGTGATGTTAATGTGAGAGATTAGCATGATGTTAGTGTGAGAGATTAGCATGATGTTAGTGTGAGAGATTAGCGTGATGTTAATGTGAGAGATTAGCGTGATGTTAATGTGAGAGATTAGCGTGATGTTAATGTGAGAGATTAGCATGATGTTAATGTGAGAGATTAGCGTGATGTTAGTGTGAGAGATTAGCTGTGATGTTAATGTGAGAGATTAGCGTGATGTTAGTGTGAGAGATTAGCGTGATGTTAATGTGAGAGATTAGCGTGATGTTAATGTGAGAGATTAGCGTGATGTTAATGTGAGAGATTAGCGTGATGTTAGTGTGAGAGATTAGCGTGATGTTAATGTGAGAGATTAGCAGTGATGTTAGTGTGAGAGATTAGCATGATGTTAATGTGAGAGATTAGCGTGATGTTAATGTGAGAGATTAGCGTGATGTTAGTGTGAGAGATTAGCGTGATGTTAGTGTGAGAGATTAGCTGTGATGTTAATGTGAGAGATTAGCATGATGTTAATGTGAGAGATTAGCTGTGATGTTAATGTGAGAGATTAGCATGATGTTAGTGTGAGAGATTAGCATGATGTTAGTGTGAGAGATTAGCGTGATGTTAATGTGAGAGATTAGCATGATGTTAATGTGAGAGATTAGCGTGATGTTAATGTGAGAGATTAGCGTGATGTTAGTGTGAGAGATTAGCGTGATGTTAGTGTGAGAGATTAGCATGATGTTAATGTGAGAGATTAGCGTGATGTTAATGTGAGAGATTAGCGTGATGTTAGTGTGAGAGATTAGCGTGATGTTAATGTGAGAGATTAGCGTGATGTTAATGTGAGAGATTAGCGTGATGTTAGTGTGAGAGATTAGCGTGATGTTAGTGTGAGAGATTAGCATGATGTTAATGTGAGAGATTAGCGTGATGTTAATGTGAGAGATTAGTGTGATGTTAGTGTGAGAGATTAGCGTGATGTTAGTGTGAGAGATTAGCGTGATGTTAATGTGAGAGATTAGCGTGATGTTAGTGTGAGAGATTAGCATGATGTTAATGTGAGAGATTAGCGTGATGTTAATGTGAGAGATTAGCATGATGTTAATGTGAGAGATTAGCATGATGTTAATGTGAGAGATTAGCATGATGTTAATGTGAGAGATTAGCATGATGTTAATGTGAGAGATTAGCGTGATGTTAATGTGAGAGATTAGCGTGATGTTAGTGTGAGAGATTAGCGTGATGTTAATGTGAGAGATTAGCGTGATGTTAGTGTGAGAGATTAGCATGATGTTAATGTGAGAGATTAGCGTGATGTTAATGTGAGAGATTAGCATGATGTTAATGTGAGAGATTAGCGTGATGTTAATGTGAGAGATTAGCATGATGTTAATGTGAGAGATTAGCGTGATGTTAATGTGAGAGATTAGCGTGATGTTAGTGTGAGAGATTAGCGTGATGTTAGTGTGAGAGATTAGCATGATGTTAATGTGAGAGATTAGCGTGATGTTAATGTGAGAGATTAGCGTGATGTTAGTGTGAGAGATTAGCGTGATGTTAGTGTGAGAGATTAGCATGATGTTAATGTGAGAGATTAGCGTGATGTTAATGTGAGAGATTAGCGTGATGTTAATGTGAGAGATTAGCGTGATGTTAATGTGAGAGATTAGCGTGATGTTAATGTGAGAGATTAGCGTGATGTTAGTGTGAGAGATTAGCGTGATGTTAATGTGAGAGATTAGCGTGATGTTAATGTGAGAGATTAGCGTGATGTTAGTGTGAGAGATTAGCGTGATGTTAGTGTGAGAGATTAGCGTGATGTTAGTGTGAGAGATTAGCGTGATGTTAGTGTGAGAGATTAGCGTGATGTTAATGTGAGAGATTAGCGTGATGTTAATGTGAGAGATTAGCGTGATGTTAATGTGAGAGATTAGCGTGATGTTAGTGTGAGAGATTAGCATGATGTTAGTGTGAGAGATTAGCGTGATGTTAGTGTGAGAGATTAGCGTGATGTTAATGTGAGAGATTAGCGTGATGTTAATGTGAGAGATTAGCGTGATGTTAGTGTGAGAGATTAGCGTGATGTTAGTGTGAGAGATTAGCATGATGTTAATGTGAGAGATTAGCATGATGTTAGTGTGAGAGATTAGCGTGATGTTAGTGTGAGAGATTAGCATGATGTTAGTGTGAGAGATTAGCGTGATGTTAATGTGAGAGATTAGCGTGATGTTAGTGTGAGAGATTAGCGTGATGTTAGTGTGAGAGATTAGCATGATGTTAATGTGAGAGATTAGCGTGATGTTAATGTGAGAGATTAGCGTGATGTTAGTGTGAGAGATTAGCGTGATGTTAATGTGAGAGATTAGCGTGATGTTAGTGTGAGAGATTAGCGTGATGTTAGTGTGAGAGATTAGCGTGATGTTAGTGTGAGAGATTAGCGTGATGTTAGTGTGAGAGATTAGCGTGATGTTAATGTGAGAGATTAGCGTGATGTTAGTGTGAGAGATTAGCGTGATGTTAGTGTGAGAGATTAGCGTGATGTTAGTGTGAGAGATTAGCGTGATGTTAGTGTGAGAGATTAGCGTGATGTTAGTGTGAGAGATTAGCGTGATGTTAGTGTGAGAGATTAGCGTGATGTTAGTGTGAGAGATTAGCGTGATGTTAGTGTGAGAGATTAGCATGATGTTAGTGTGAGAGATTAGCATGATGTTAGTGTGAGAGATTAGCGTGATGTTAGTGTGAGAGATTAGCGTGATGTTAATGTGAGAGATTAGCGTGATGTTAGTGTGAGAGATTAGCGTGATGTTAGTGTGAGAGATTAGCGTGATGTTAGTGTGAGAGATTAGCGTGATGTTAGTGTGAGAGATTAGCGTGATGTTAGTGTGAGAGATTAGCGTGATGTTAGTGTGAGAGATTAGCGTGATGTTAATGTGAGAGATTAGCGTGATGTTAATGTGAGAGATTAGCGTGATGTTAATGTGAGAGATTAGCGTGATGTTAGTGTGAGAGATTAGCGTGATGTTAATGTGAGAGATTAGCGTGATGTTAATGTGAGAGATTAGCGTGATGTTAATGTGAGAGATTAGCGTGATGTTAGTGTGAGAGATTAGCGTGATGTTAATGTGAGAGATTAGCGTGATGTTAGTGTGAGAGATTAGCATGATGTTAGTGTGAGAGATTAGCGTGATGTTAATGTGAGAGATTAGCGTGATGTTAGTGTGAGAGATTAGCATGATGTTAGTGTGAGAGATTAGCGTGATGTTAGTGTGAGAGATTAGCGTGATGTTAGTGTGAGAGATTAGCATGATGTTAGTGTGAGAGATTAGCATGATGTTAGTGTGAGAGATTAGCGTGATGTTAGTGTGAGAGATTAGCATGATGTTAGTGTGAGAGATTAGCATGATGTTAGTGTGAGAGATTAGCGTGATGTTAGTGTGAGAGATTAGCACGATGTTAGTGTGAGAGATTAGCATGATGTTAATGTGAGAGATTAGCATGATGTTAATGTGAGAGATTAGCGTGATGTTAGTGTGAGAGATTAGCGTGATGTTAATGTGAGAGATTAGCATGATGTTAATGTGAGAGATTAGCATGATGTTAGTGTGAGAGATTAGCGTGATGTTAGTGTGAGAGATTAGCATGATGTTAGTGTGAGAGATTAGCATGATGTTAGTGTGAGAGATTAGCATGATGTTAATGTGAGAGATTAGCGTGATGTTAGTGTGAGAGATTAGCATGATGTTAATGTGAGAGATTAGCGTGATGTTAGTGTGAGAGATTAGCGTGATGTTAATGTGAGAGATTAGCGTGATGTTAGTGTGAGAGATTAGCATGATGTTAATGTGAGAGATTAGCATGATGTTAGTGTGAGAGATTAGCGTGATGTTAGTGTGAGAGATTAGCGTGATGTTAATGTGAGAGATTAGCGTGATGTTAGTGTGAGAGATTAGCGTGATGTTAATGTGAGAGATTAGCGTGATGTTAGTGTGAGAGATTAGCGTGATGTTAGTGTGAGAGATTAGCATGATGTTAATGTGAGAGATTAGCGTGATGTTAGTGTGAGAGATTAGCGTGATGTTAATGTGAGAGATTAGCATGATGTTAGTGTGAGAGATTAGCATGATGTTAATGTGAGAGATTAGCGTGATGTTAGTGTGAGAGATTAGCGTGATGTTAGTGTGAGAGATTAGCATGATGTTAATGTGAGAGATTAGCATGATGTTAGTGTGAGAGATTAGCATGATGTTAATGTGAGAGATTAGCGTGATGTTAGTGTGAGAGATTAGCGTGATGTTAATGTGAGAGATTAGCATGATGTTAGTGTGAGAGATTAGCGCGATGTTAGTGTGAGAGATTAGCGTGATGTTAATGTGAGAGATTAGCGTGATGTTAGTGTGAGAGATTAGCGTGATGTTAGTGTGAGAGATTAGCGTGATGTTAGTGTGAGAGATTAGCGTGATGTTAATGTGAGAGATTAGCATGATGTTAATGTGAGAGATTAGCATGATGTTAATGTGAGAGATTAGCGTGATGTTAGTGTGAGAGATTAGCGTGATGTTAGTGTGAGAGATTAGCGTGATGTTAGTGTGAGAGATTAGCGTGATGTTAGTGTGAGAGATTAGCGTGATGTTAGTGTGAGAGATTAGCGTGATGTTAATGTGAGAGATTAGCGTGATGTTAGTGTGAGAGATTAGCATGATGTTAGTGTGAGAGATTAGCGTGATGTTAGTGTGAGAGATTAGCATGATGTTAGTGTGAGAGATTAGCGTGATGTTAATGTGAGAGATTAGCATGATGTTAATGTGAGAGATTAGCGTGATGTTAATGTGAGAGATTAGCGTGATGTTAGTGTGAGAGATTAGCATGATGTTAGTGTGAGAGATTAGCGTGATGTTAGTGTGAGAGATTAGCGTGATGTTAATGTGAGAGATTAGCGTGATGTTAGTGTGAGAGATTAGCATGATGTTAGTGTGAGAGATTAGCGTGATGTTAATGTGAGAGATTAGCATGATGTTAGTGTGAGAGATTAGCATGATGTTAGTGTGAGAGATTAGCGTGATGTTAATGTGAGAGATTAGCATGATGTTAGTGTGAGAGATTAGCGTGATGTTAGTGTGAGAGATTAGCGTGATGTTAGTGTGAGAGATTAGCGTGATGTTAATGTG
>NW_027620956.1:0-49066 GCF_964198595.1 Lampetra fluviatilis
AATCCACGTGACCACGGGGAGAGAGAGAGAGACACGAAAACTACAAATATACAGCAGGCGTCAGGGTCAGGATGGAACCCACGACTTCCTGTATGCCAGGACAGGTAGTTAACATCTCACCACAGAGAGACACGCAGCCTCGGCTGTGTTGGTTGATCCTCAATGAATTACTTGGTGGAGTGAGGAAGCATTAATACTGAGCAGGTTAAAGGTGGCCAGGCGTGGGTCTGGACACACCACCACCTGTGAACCGTGCCAGTGTGTGACAGTGGTGGAGCCAGTGGGGGTGGGGTGGCACTTGCCCCCCCAACGATCCGATAGAAATCCGTAATTTCGATAGGATCATTGGGGTTTATTAGTAACTAGCTTCACTACCCGGCTTTGCCCGGGACTTGGATTCTTGTCTTGGATTAATTTAATATTCCCTCATAATTCACTGAAAAACCCTGAAAAAATTGATGCTTGCAAGAAAGAAGCCGAAACACTTCAATTTACCTAAATCGGATGTTTTCACTCAAGGAAATTCAACCTGAACCCACTGCTACGTCAGGTCGATTTTTGCCACTCGGGAAGGGAATGACGCGGCGTTCGCTTAGACATTTCAGACAGCATAAGCTGTGAAAATTTCATGACGCCAGAGCTCAGCGTTGGAGAGTTTTTGCTGCTGCACACAAACAAACACGTGTAAGTTCTGCTTTATATTTAAGATGGCAGTTGTACCCGTTCTTCACACGGATTTGTATTGAAACTCCGAGAAGCCATTGACTTCATCGGCCAGGAGCGAAGCGCCACCTAAAATCTCCCGGCACGCTGTGAACAGCTGTAGAAGTACGGCGCGCGAAGAGCCATGTGGTAGGGGGGTAAGCATTGCAGAGCGCTTAGCTCAGGTGTGATGCGGGTTGATGCCACATACGTCATGGTCATTCCCCCCCCCCCCCCCCCAAAATACAAAAGTCTATTTTTCTTTCCTGAAGGCATCAACACGTTCAGCGAGCGCGATGACAATCACACGCGTCGAATGAAAAGCAAGGGACAAGTCCTTTCTTACTAACAACTCCTTTCTCACTAACAACTCCTTACTTACTAACAACTCCTGTAATTTTTCATTGCTGGAGGGGTTTCCCCCCCCTACCTGAAAATCCTGGCTCCACCTCTGAGTGTGTGACAGTGTCAAGTTTGTATTTGCAGTAAAGTCTATTAACTCTATTGAGCACAGAGGTTATATCAAAACAGTAGTTTATTTTAGTTTTCCTCTCATTGTGTGCCATAACAGCCCGTGTGATGAATTTGGGACACTTTTTTTTTACTATATCATAAATATATGAATAACTATAGACGTGTAAGTGACGTGTGACTGTGTATATATGCATTCCTCTGTGCCTCGATACTGATGTGTAGATGGTGTGGATATTCTTTGTTTCTGTCTGCAGCTGTCGCTGCCTCTGCAGAATTGGTCTCATGGAGCAAAGGCACTCGGCGCAGCTCAGTGCAAAAAGGCAACAATGCGACCGGTGTGCATACAGCACGGATTGTCCTGCACTTTGACACGGCACCAGAGAACTCACACAGGAGAGAAACCCTTCAAGTGCAGTGTGTGTGGGAGGGCGTTTGCACGTTCAGCTACTCTTGTAACACACGAGAATACACACGGGAGAGAAACCCTTCAAGTGCAGTGTGTGTGGGAAGGCGTTTGCACAGTCATCTGCTCTTGTAACACACAAGAGAACACACACGGGAGAGAAACCCTTCAAGTGCAGTGTGTGTGGGAGGGTGTTTGCATGTTCAGCTCATCTTGTAGCACACCAGAGAACACACACGGGAGAGAACCCTTCAAGTGCGGTGTGTGTGAGAAGGCGTTTACACTTTCACCAAATCTTCAACGACACCAGAGAACACACAAGTGTAATAAAAGACTTGACCACGATATCTGGCTCAGTGTCCTTTATTCGGTCCGTACTACGTCCCCACACGGCTGTCTCTCTTATTCTCTCTGTGCTGGTTCCGATGTCACTCCAGTCCACATCAGCAGCCCCGCTGCTGTTCTTGTCGCTCTTGCAGCCCCACAGCAGCTCCGCTGCTGTACTCTCACACAGCTCCCTTGGCTGTTCCTGCTGCAGCTCTCACGGCCTCGTGCTGTCTCGCCTTCTCGTCGCTCCTGCGACTCCTGGCAGCCACTCCGCTGCTCCTCACACACAACCTTACTGCCTATCTCTATCTGCAGCTTTACACCTCCCAGTAGCTCCCTACTGTTCCCAGGGTTGGCTCCCGCTTCTGACGGTGCCCCCTCGGCTCGTACGCCCGCGTGGCCCCACACCTTTCCATTCACACCCCGACTGCCTTCTCCTTCCGGTTTACCCGCTTAAGGACCCCCTACCTTTCACCCACGTCACCTGGCTCCGCCTCCTCGTGACGTCACATCCGGAAGGTCGCTTTCGCCCGCATTACACCACCCTCCCCCATGGAAAAAAACCCAGCCGACCTCGGCTGAACAACACCAAAGCGTAATGCGGTGAACCGACCTTCCCCCTTAAAGGACACTAAGCATGCAATATAACAACAAGAACAACACACAAGTAACATCGACGAACGTACGAAAGCATGCGATAAATACGACGGCAAGAACAAGAACAATACAACATACAATCAACGAAACGTAAGCGATTTGGAACGAGTGCGGGTCGCCGGCCCGTCCCGGACGGTCGGCGGCCCACTTGTAGAACGGGGACGCGATGGAACACGAGAAATGACAGGGGGTAATTCCCCTGCTGCGATTGGAAGTCCACCGACATCTCGTGTCCCTGACGAATCAGTCTTGGTCATATTCGGCGAATGCGCCTGCAGCGGGGTCGGAAGGGTCGCCGGGCTTGAAGGTCCCGCAGCCTTGGCAGGCGCCCTCCGAGCAGGCCCACTCCTCCCCCGCGGTGTCACGGTCGGCCTGTCTGGAACAGGTACGACAGGCGCTCTAGCAAGATCAATGGACGCAGGCGGGGAAGAGTCAGAGTCAGCAGCAACAGACCCCGGCAAGGCAACATTGGGAGATGACGCATCACGTAGGGGAGCAACATATGGTTTCAACCGCGACGTATGAACAAACCAACGGCGAGAACCAAACTGAACGCGCGCCGACTGTGGATTGGGAACCTCAATGAGGCGCACAGGACCATGCCAAGGTTTGTGCAATTTAGGAGAGGTCCCCGGCCGCACCTGCGGGCAATGGAGCCAGGCCAGGTCTCCCACCTTCCAGGGGCACTCCCCCTCAGACCGCCGAGCATACCGCTCGTTCCGGGCCTGGGCTTTGGCCGTAGCCACACGGGCGTTTTCCCGCGCCTCCGTAACCCGGCGAACCGTGTCCTGAATGTATTCAGGGAGTGGTTTACGAGGTCCCTTCACCCCAGTACCCAATTGCACATCCACCGGAGGCACGTATTCCCGACCATACATAAGGTAAAACGGCGAATACCCTGTAGCCGCATGGGGCGTCATCCTGTACGCCGAAAGCACTCCGGGGATGTGCAGATCCCAATCCGATTGCTGTTCACTCACAGTATGGCAAAGCATGGCAGACAATGTCCTGTTCAGCCGCTCAACCATACCATCCGTCTGCGGATGGTATGGAGATGTCCGTATCTTTTTAGTCCCAAGGCCTGCGCACACTTCAGCCAATAATTTAGAAGAGAAATTTCGGCCCTGGTCCGTGAGGAGTCTCTCCGGCGCCCCCTTGTCCATAATGTACCCAAACAAAAAGGCGTCGGTGATGGCCGCGGCCGACTGATCGGGCAACGGCCAGGCCATCGGCCAACGGGAGAGATACTCGACCCCTACCAGCAAATATTTATTTCCCCTCGCCGATGGTGGGAAGGGTCCCAATATGTCCAGTGCCACCAATTCATTGACTCGAGACACCTGAATCGACTGGAGAGGCGGCACGTAAGGATGTTTAGGCGGCTTACGCCGGGCGCATTCAGGGCACGCGCGCACGTGCCCTACGACATCTGTCGCCATGCCGTGCCAAAAATAATGACGTTGTAACGTCAACAAGGTCTTCTGTACCCCTAAATGCAATAGTGTGTCACAATGGAGAGTTCTAATCAACTCAAATCGCAAGGACGTTGGTACCACCACACGCCAGCTTTCCTGGAACCTTTCTTGCCACATAAGCAGACCATCTCGGAGAGCGGTTCGCGGCCCCACAGCCGAACTCGGACACCCCTTGTCCCTCATAGACCGCTTCCGCATGGACAACAACGACTCGTCCATCATCTGTTCCCGAATCCAGACAGACCGCGGCAGATTCAAAACCCCATCAGTCGGTCCCGGTTCCATCGGAGTATCCGACTTCCCGACGGCCAACGTGAGCGGCTGAGAGGGGTTGAGAATCGGCGAACACCTATGCGTCCCCGACGCACATTTACAAGGGGCGCGCCCTGGTAATCTGGAAAGTGCGTCAGCGTTCGCATGGCGCACTCCCTTCCGATGTTGAATTTGGAAGGAAAACTCCTGCAGCGTGTCCAACCAACGTGCCCACTGTCCCGATGGCTGGTCCATTTTAAGTGCATATTGCAAGGCCGCATGATCCGTACGCACAATAAAAGAACGACCGTAAAGGTACGGTCGAAATTGCCGTAGGAAAAAAACAACCGCCAAAAGTTCTCTACGAGTGACACAGTAGCGTGTTTCCGCAGGCGACAAGACTCGGCTACCATACGCCACGACGCGCTCTACGCCCCCTTTAGACTGTGATAATACCGCCCCAATACCTGTGTCACTCGCGTCCGTATCTAGAATGAAAGGGCGATCAAAATCGGGATAATCCAATGTCGGGGCCGTAGCCAATAGATCGCGCAGACTCCGAAAGGCCGCCTCTTCCGGCTCTCCCCAAACAAATTTCCGTCCTTTACCCGTAAGGAGATGCAAGGGCCTCGCAATCGTCGCAAACCCCGGCACAAATCTTCGGTAATACGAGGCAAATCCCAAAAACCGTCGAACATCCCCCACAGAGGCCGGAGTCGGCCAATCCCGGACACACGCCGTCTTTTCCGGATCCGTGGACACCCCCTCGGCACTCACAATGTGCCCCAAATAACGGACGGACCGTTGCAGTAGGTGGCATTTCTTTGGTTTGAATTTCAAATTGGCAGAGCGCATCCTCGTGAACACTGTCTCCAGCCGCGTTAAATGTTCCTCAAATGTGCGGCTGAACACAATAATATCGTCCAAATATATAAGACACGTCTCCCACTGCAACCCCGTCAAAACGAGCTCCATCAATCTTTGAAACGTAGCAGGGGCCGCATTCAATCCCATCGGGAGGCAGTTGAATTGAAATAACCCCTGCGGCGTACGGAATGCGGTTTTCTCCCGTGAGGACTCGTCAAGGGGAAGCTGCCAAAATCCCGAAGAGAGGTCCAGTGTGGAAAAGAACTTAGCCCCCGACAATGCGTCAAGGGAGTCGTCCATACGCGGCAGGGGGTACGCATCTGCCACCGATATCTTATTCAATTTCCGGAAATCGACACAAAATCTCAAGTTGCCATCCTTTTTCTTAACCAAGACCACAGGAGCGCCCCATGGGCTGTTAGATGGCGATATAATGTCCGCAGCCAACATGTCTTCCACCGCCCCCCGAACGTGTTCTCGCTCCGCTGGACTCATCCGATGCGAATTCAACCGAATAGGGGCAGCGTCGCCCGTCTCAATGTGATGGGAAAGCAAGGATGTGCGTCCCAAATCCAAATCGTCGGAGCTGAATACATCCGAATACGTCAGCAACAATTTACGCAGCGCATCACGTTGCCCCACGGACAGGGAAGAATTTTCGTCACATAAGGTAGCGATCCAACGATTGTCCGAACTCCTTGGCTCGGAAACACCAGCGACCACTCCTCGGCGATGCGGACAATCGTGCGTCGCAAACGTCGTAGTGGCATGTGCCACAACCGTACCGGCCGGAACACGGATGTTTTCCACCCCCGCATTAAGCACCTGTAAAACCGGTAATTGATCCGGCCGGACGATGGTCTGTGCCCCAACTAACGCCAATCCCGTTGTTATCGTGGCGGATGGTGACAACAAGACCCCTAATGCTCCTAGCCGATTGGGCAGGGGCTTCCGATACCGCAAGGGTATAAGCATCTGTGAACCAGGTGGGATGTCCACAGATGCGACGGACAGCGCCTGCACCTGTACGGCCGAAGCAGGTCGCCCCCAGGGCGACGGCAGAAACGAGATTCGACGGCCCCCCGGCAATTCAATACAATTCTCATTGATTTTAATCAAAATGGGCATCTTAGCCAAAAAATCCGTGCCTAGTAAGCAAGGAACCGCCAAAGATCTCGATATTAACACAACGCCCGAAGCCGACACATCCCCTATAGATATCTTAGCATCCACCTGGCCCACAATCCCCATACTACCCCCGTTTGCAGCGACGCAAGACCCATAAACCGGACGCACAGCCCCCGGCGGAATGCCCAACAGATGGAAAATTACATCCGATATAATAGTCGCAGACGCTCCCGAGTCGACCAAAATGCGCACGTCCACACCTTGTATGGACCCCGGTACAGTGGACGAACCCGTAGCGGCCGCGACAACTCTCCGTGCCAATTTGCGCCACTGCGTAACTGAATGACAAGGCCCCGTCGATGGCCTTTCTTTAACAACAACAATAGGATCGCGCAACACAGGTGGTGGGTGAGGTGTAAAGCCTTGCCGAGTGTCTGGTGCGTGCCGACATGCCTGTTTCGGAGGTTCCTTGGTCGGCTTGTCCGGTGTTGTGGGCTCCTGCTGCGGCGGACCCGGGAAGCGGGCCCAGCAATCTCTGGCGTAATGGCCCCTACGGCCGCAGCGGAAGCAATCGGCCTCGTTGCGCCGAAGCGCAGGTCCTGCGTCCCGGCGGCCCCGTCCCGATGGCGTAGCGCGCGGCCCCGGCCTTCCGCGTCCCGGCCATGGAGAGGAGGCAGCCGTCAGCTCCTGTGGACCCCGCTCATCCGGCACATAGATCGCCTTTGTGGGGTCCCACCCCGTCGCGCCTCCTTCCTTGACGGGCCCACCCGTCCATGCCGCCACTTGCTTCCAGCGACGGAGATTAAACTGCGCGTCCAGACACTTTGCTGCCGCCCGGGACGTGAGCTTCTCATGCCCACACACAGGCATGGGGATCCCCAGATCCCGAGACAGCTCCAGCATTTTTCCCAATATGAGGGGCTCGAGCAGATCCTGTGGCGTGTCAGGATATGCCGCCATGGCCAGCTCCAACACCGCACCCCTGAACGCCACGGGCGATTCTTCGGGTGCTCGTTGTCGTTGAGCGAATCGCCGATGCGCGTCGTCAGGTGGCTCATAGGCGTCGGCCATTTCCTCAAAAACTCCACATAACGTCTTCTTCTTATCGGCCGTTATGGAACGGAAAAATCGCACAGATTCGTCGTCCAGTAGAGTCGGCAACACTTCCAAGGCCTCCGCATCGGTCCATCTTGCTGAACGAACCGCCGCCAAAAATCGGCAGGCGAAAGCGCTCCAATCGCCCCCGATAGAGAATTCCTTAACCGTAGTAAGGTGGCGACTCCGACTCCTCTTCACGCCGTCTTCCAATGATGGTTGTTGTGGAGGTAAATTCAAAATGGCGTCGGCCCGCGGCGTGGCCAAGATGGCGGTTTGGCGCCGCGGAGCGCGCAAGATGGCGTCTTCTTGCCGCGTGGCCAATGGCGGCGGCAGGGCAGGCAACGTGGCGGCCCGTGGGGCACCTTCTCGTTCCATCGTCGTCCTTGGCGTAACGAGATGACACAGATGCGCCAGGACGTCCTTGAGTGTCTCCAGTTGTTCTGCCACCTGTTGCCATCTTTGCTCAGCGTCCGATGTTGTTGACGGACCCGCCATCGCGCCGACATCTTCCACGCCCGTCCCCGTGCTCGCCTCAGCAGGGCTCTCCTCCACCACCCCAGCAAAATCCGTGGTCGGAGGGAATTCGTCGTCGTCGGACGAAGAAGCCGATGCTGGCGCCGGGGGAATTTTCTTCCTTACTTGCTTAGACATGCCGTTTCACTTCTGACCCCAGTGTAATAAAAGACTTGACCACGATATCTGGCTCAGTGTCCTTTATTCGGTCCGTACTACGTCCCCACACGGCTGTCTCTCTTATTCTCTCTGTGCTGGTTCCGATGTCACTCCAGTCCACATCAGCAGCCCCGCTGCTGTTCTTGTCGCTCTTGCAGCCCCACAGCAGCTCCGCTGCTGTACTCTCACACAGCTCCCTTGGCTGTTCCTGCTGCAGCTCTCACGGCCTCGTGCTGTCTCGCCTTCTCGTCGCTCCTGCGACTCCTGGCAGCCACTCCGCTGCTCCTCACACACAACCTTACTGCCTATCTCTATCTGCAGCTTTACACCTCCCAGTAGCTCCCTACTGTTCCCAGGGTTGGCTCCCGCTTCTGACGGTGCCCCCTCGGCTCGTACGCCCGCGTGGCCCCACACCTTTCCATTCACACCCCGACTGCCTTCTCCTTCCGGTTTACCCACTTAAGGACCCCCTACCTTTCACCCACGTCACCTGGCTCCGCCTCCTCGTGACGTCACATCCGGAAGGTCGCTTTCGCCCGCATTACACAAGCATCAGAAGATCCACCAGGAGTGGAGTGTGAAATCAGCTTGTGAAAGTCAATGAGCCCATCGCTCATCAAACAAGAACCGGAAGAAAATCCCAGCTTGGACACGTTTAAAGGTAACGAGGTGAAATATGAAGAGGTGAATGTGAAATGTGAAGACGTGATGGTGAAGAGCGAAGAAGTGAAGGTAAAATGTGAAGATGAAGATTCAACTCCCAAATCGGACCTTCACGTCGATGGAGGCAACGTGAAGCAGGAGGAGAATTCTGACTGTGAGGCAGAGCGAGGCGACTCCCAGCAGTTTGTGGAAGTGGAGGTGTGGGTGGACTTCCTCCGAGACAATACAAAGTCAAATGGAGACCCGGTAGATGCGTAAGCCTTAGACCAGTGGTTCTTAACCTGGGTTCGATCGAACCCCAGGGGTTCGGTGAGTCAGTCTCAGGGGTTCGGCGGAGGTTAAGACACACACCTGACTCATGATTGTGCACCAGTAAAACATGTACCTATGTTTTCAATTTGAAAAAATATTTTATTTTTCCAATTAAGAAGGGTTCTGTGAATGCGCATATGAAACTGGTGGGGTTCAGTACCTCCAACAAGGTTAAGAACCACTGCCTTAGACGATGCCGCTCCAATAGATGCACCTTTGTCACAGGCCTCTAATGACAAGAATGTGAAGTTGAACACTCAGTTCCTAGGTTCAACCTGCAGGGTAAGAGCGGCCAGTCTTTGTGGACCTGTGTGTTGGGTAGACCTCTAACCAGGAGCGAATGCCAATAAGCTCCCAAGCATTCACTGTTATCAATTGCATTTATATTGTGCTTGCTTAATTGCCTCGACAATTCGGAGTTTTGTATCGTATCTCTTTTCAAACACTCTAAGAGCATCCCCAAGTAGCAGCTGCCCCTGTGTGGCACAAGGTGGTGGCCCTGCACCGGCCTGCGTGTGGACAAGAGCCTGTCAGTAGGGGGCGATGGTTGATGTGGCATCTCAGTTGTGGAGTTTGTAGGTAATGTTTAGAATTTGCTCAATTTTGACCCAGACACCAGCATGCAATGGCCGACTCGTTTTGAATGGTGCATTAGTATGTTGTACATACACTGTTAAGCAGACAGTGCGTATTTTTTTAAATTAGCTTCTTGTTAATGCAATGTAACCTAATGCAGTATATTTCAGTGCAGTCTTTCAATTTTGTTAATATGCCTGTCACTAATTTTGAATGAATACTTGTCTGATTGTGTGCGTACATGTACCATTTTGTCTATAAGGGTCAAACATTGAATAAGTGATGTTAGGACACAGTGTGTGTTTTGCAAGTAACCTGTACAGATAACTCAGGTGAGACTCATTGTTCTTGTGATACAGGTCAAAGGGTACTTTTGTGTTTTCAGGAAGCATCTCCCTCTGGAGCAACTCATTGTCTTTGAAATAGGGAGCACACTCGGATCATTCATCAGTTACAAAGCAAACCACTTAAAAGTTACACGTAGAGGAGATACATTCTCTACAACTTGAATTATAATTTTGTATTATGTGAGATACATTCTGACCAGCCCCCCCGCCCACGTGACCAGCCCCCCCGCCCACACGATGACGTCACCACGCAGGGAGGTGCCCCAATCAACCCGAGCGCGATGACGTCACCACGCACGGGGGCGCCCACGAACCCGAGCGCGATGACGTCACCACGCACTGGGGCGCCCGCCAACCCGAGCGCGATTACGTCACCACGCACGGGGGCGCGCCCACGAACCCGAGCGCGATGACGTCACCACGCAGCGAGGCGCTCCAACCAACGTGAGCGCGATGGCGTCACCACGCAGGGGGGAGCCAATCAACCTGAGCGCGATGACGTCACCATGCAACGGCGCTCCAACCACTTTTTTTTAAATCCGTGAACAAATAAAGAATTGCAGCGCAAATCGGCTGCAGAGTTTAGGTTTGTTTTTTACCGGCGCTTGACGTGTTACGCGTGCCCTCTGGTGGACAAGTATTCAATGCGTGGTGACGTCTGCTATCTGGTGGACACTCATTGTTCTTGTGGTACAGGTCAAAGGGTATTTTTGTGTTTTCAGGAAGCATCTCCCTCTGGAGCAACTCATTGTCTTTGAAATAGGGAGCACACTCGGATCATTCATCAGTTACAAGGCAAACCACTTAAAAGTTACACGTAGAGGAGATACATTCTCAACAACACGAATTATAATTTTGCATTACGTGTTGACACAAATTTTGTCTAACTAGGACTAGAAATGCGCCTTACTGATTAACGTCTGGATGTCCGTAACTATCAGTTGAAACAAGCCCGGCTGCCGTTGAGACGCTGTGCCCCAATAAGGGTCCACAGGTGGCTTGCACTGAATCAATGACGCGCTCCCAGAAGTCTGTTGCTATTTATAGTTTGTGTAAAACATTCCTTTGTTTCGTGGAAAGATCGATAAATGAAAGATGTCGTGTCTGCTGATCTGTTTCATAGCAAGGAGGTCATTTTAAGAGCACATTTGAAATACATTTTTGGTACAGATTTATATTTGGTTACAAGGCAGAGCACATCTAGTAGATACATTCTGCACAACAACACTCATGAGAATTTTGCATGACGTCTTATATGTTGGCGAACTAGGACAAGAAATGGTCCTTGCCGATTAACGTCTGGATGTTCACAACCATGGGGGTGAAGCAAGCCTGACCGCCTGCCGTGCCCCTCACAACCATTTACGGCCTTGGGCCAGGAAACTCACGAAAAAAATTCACATTTACGACGCATCCACGCAAACTCCCGATGCTCCGTTTTGAAGTTTGAAAATGAAACAACTTTGAATTGTATATTGTTTTGCATTTGATAATTGTATTTCTTCATTGAAAGCTGATATCATTTTCCATCTGGAAGACTTCATTGAAAACGACATTTCGTGTGAATTTTCTCTAGTCGTTAAGTAGATGGCCTTGCCGGGGTTCGGTTCGATGCGGACTTTCACCTGGTTGGGATCGCGGGGTGGAGATGAGGCGACACAGCTGAGCTGGCCGTGCCAGAAGACCGCCGTCTGCAGATTGATTCCAACGCGATCGAGCGTCTGTCCCTGCTCCTCCGTCGTTCATGCAGGGGGCGCGTAGGTTTGCAGCGCCCCCTGCATGAAAACGACGTAAAGTGCAGCGTTCATCACAGATGAAGTTGTGTGCTTATATAAGAGTACTCGCGGGAAGTACCCGGTGTGAAATTTCCCACCTTTTATCGTCATATATAGGATACTAAGGCTAAGCACACCCGAGGATTGCACTTTTGTTGAAAAATGAAGTTGCAAATATTTGTCCATTATTGGCCAAAAACGGCATAGGTTAGTATGCCGATTTTCTATATTGGGACGTGCACATTTCATCATAAAATGTTCCACTTTTAATATAATACATAGCATACTAAGGGTAAATACAATTGATGAATTAACTTTTTGTTGAAAAAGAAAGCTATGAAAATTTGGCTTATTTTGGTTAAAACCGGCATAAGTAAGTATCCCCGATTTTATTTTTGGGGCGTGAAAATTTAATCGTGAAATTTCCCACTTTTAAAGTAATATAGAGCATACGAATGCTTAACAAAATGGAAGAATTCACTTTTTCTTGAAAAATCTAGCTATGAAAATTGAGCCAATTTTGGCCAAGAACGGCATAGGTAAAGTATGCCAATTTGATCTTTTTACTTAAAATTTCATGGTCAAATTTTCCACTTTTAATGTAATATATAGGCTAATCATGCTCAACACAACCGAGGAATGCACTTTTTGTTTCAAAATACAGCTGTAAAAATTCGTTCAATTTTAGCCAAAAACGGCAGAGGTTAGCATGCCGATTTCCTGTTTGGGACGTGAACATTTCATCGTGAAATTTTCCACTTTTAATTGAATACATAGCATACTAAGGCTAAATACAATGGAGCCAATTAACTTTCGTCCGAAAATAAATTTGTGAAAGTTGGGCTTATTGAGCCTAAAAACGGCACAGTATGCCGATTAACTTTTCTATATTCGAAAATTGAATTCATGAAATTCCCCACTTTTTAACGTAATATATGGGCTACTCAGGCTAAACACAACCAAGGAATGCACTTTTCGTTGCAAAAAAAGCTAAACAAAATTTGATCGATTTTGCCAAAAAAACGGCCTAGGTTCGTATGGCGATTTTCCTTTTATGGACGTGAAAATGTCATCGTGAAATGTCCCACTTTTAAAGTAATATAGAGCAAACTAATGCTTAACAAAATGGAAGAATTCACTTTTTCTTGGAAAATCTAGCTATGAAAATGTAGCAAATTTTGGCCAAGAACGGCATTGGTAAAGTATGCCGATTTGATCTTTTTACTTCAAATTTCATGGTCAAATTTCCCACTTTTAATGTAATATATAGGCTAATCATGCTCAACACAACCGAGGAATGCACTTTTTATTTAAAAATACAGCTGTAAAAATTCGTTCAATTTTAGCCAAAAACGGCAGAGGTTTATAGTATGTCGATTTTCTGTATGGGACGTGAACATTTCATCGTGAAATTTTCCACTTTTAATCTGATACGTAGCATACTAAGTCTAAATACAATGGAGCAATGAACTTTTGTCTACAAATAAGGCTGTGAAAGTTTGAACATTTCATCATAAAATGTTCCACTTTTAATCTAATGCATGGCATACTAAGGGTAAATACAATAGAGGAATTAACTTTCGTCCAAAAACAAAGCTGTGAAAGTTGAGCTTATTGAGCCTAAAATCGGCACAGTATGCCGATTAACTTTTTATATTCGAAAATTTCATGCATGAAATTCCCCACTTTTTAACGTAATATATAGGCTACTCAGGCTAAACACAACCAAGGAATGCCCTTTTAGTAGAAAAACAAAGCTCGGAAAATTGGGTCAATTTTGCCAAAAAACGGCCTAGGTTCGTATGGCGATTTTCTTTTCATGGACGTGAAAATGTCATCGTGAAATGTCGCCAGCGGTGTGCTGGAGAGCCAAGCCACGTCACGGCACACGAGGGGGGGGTGGGTGGCCAGCACCACGCCCGGCCGCCTTTGTCTCCCCAGTGCTGGCGATGTTGACTACACACCGCACCGGGGACTCGTTTGAGGCCGTGTCGACACTGCCGCTCCCTTTCTGTCAACAAACTTGAACTCCGACCCCGCTCTCTGACGTCACCGCTCAGCGTGACCTCACCGGCGTCAAACGCCAGGGGAGGTGTGCCTCGATAGTGACGTCATGTCACTCACCCCCGACCACCGTGCTGTTGAGCGTGACGTCACATCCACTCGGCCGCTGCCAATACCTGTCCCAGTGCCAATCTTTATTTGGGCAAAGCCACGCCCGGTGACTGGCGGCTCATTAACATAATTTATTCGTGAAAGCCGTAGCGAGTTGATGGCCGCTCATTGTGGGAGGGGAGTGTCATCGTACCCCGCAAGTGACGTCATGTCACCTGCTGCCGCGTGACGTCACGAGGGACCAGGAAGTTGCCGCTCGGCCCGTGCACTGAAATCCGAGGTGAGAAATTCTCATCGCGGTTGTGGTGGTTGTGGTTGTGGTGGTTGTGGTTGTGGTGGTTGTTGTTTACCGAGGTAGAGCCTCGCGCTCTCTCTCTCGTAGGGATGTCATTTGAGTAGCAGCGAGCATGGAAGCGATGTTCACGTTGGAACTTACAACGCGGGGCCTTGCCTCCTGCCCTCGCCTGGTCGCGTTCGCTTCAATTCTCTCGCTTAAGTTGAATTTGTCTTCACCCGGCTCGCCACTTTGTAACTTTGTTTTACTTTAAACATTAACACAGTTTTTATTTTTACCAGGCCACGCCCGCTTGAGCTGCTGTACCGCTCTTGTTTTCACAAGCGACCTGCCCACAACAACAACAAGGTGAGGCTCGTCAACAGCGTGGTGGTGTTCACTCTGGACGCGTGGCGGTGTTCACTCTGGACGCGTGGCGGTGTTCACTCTGGACGCGTGGCGGTGTTCACTCTAGACGCGTGGCGGTGTTCACTCTAGACGCGTGGCGGTGTTCACTCTGGACGCGTGGCGGTGTTCACTCTAGACGCGTGGTGGTGTTCACTCTGGACACGTGGCGGTGTTCACTCTAGACGCGTGGTGGTGTTCACTCTAGACGCGTGGTGGTGTTCACTCTAGACGCGTGGCGGTGTTCACTCTAGACGCGTGGTGGTGTTCACTCTGGACACGT
Organism: Lampetra fluviatilis; assembly: GCF_964198595.1. Classification (NCBI taxonomy): domain Eukaryota; kingdom Metazoa; phylum Chordata; class Hyperoartia; order Petromyzontiformes; family Petromyzontidae; genus Lampetra; species Lampetra fluviatilis. The sequence goes on from NW_027620956.1 coordinate 14,806, forward strand.
GGCGGTGTTCACTCTAGACACGTGGCGGTGTTCACTCTGGACGCGTGGCGGTGTTCACTCTAGACGCGTGGCGGTGTTCACTCTGGACGCGTGGCGGTGTTCACTCTGGACGCGTGGCGGTGTTCACTCTGGACGCGTGGCGGTGTTCACTCTGGACGCGTGGCGGTGTTCACTCTGGACGCGTGGCGGTGTTCACTCTGGACGCGTGGCGGTGTTCACTCTGGACGCGTGGTGGTGTTCACTCTGGACGCGTGGCGGTGTTCACTCTAGACGCGTGGTGGTGTTCACTCTGGACGCGTGGCGGTGTTCACTCTGGACGCGTGGTGGTGTTCACTCTAGACGCGTGGCGGTGTTCACTCTGGACGCGTGGTGGTGTTCACTCTAGACACGTGGCGGTGTTCACTCTGGACGCGTGGCGGTGTTCACTCTGGACGCGTGGTGGTGTTCACTCTGGACGCGTGGTGGTGTTCACTCTGGACGCGTGGTGGTGTTCACTCTGGACACGTGGCGGTGTTCACTCTAGACGCGTGGTGGTGTTCACTCTGGACGCGTGGCGGTGTTCACTCTGGACGCGTGGTGGTGTTCACTCTGGACGCGTGGTGGTGTTCACTCTAGACGCGTGGCGGTGTTCACTCTGGACGCGTGGCGGTGTTCAATCTAGACACGTGGTGGTGTTCACTCTAGACGCGTGGCGGTGTTCACTCTAGACACGTGGCGGTGTTCACTCTAGACGCGTGGTGGTGTTCACTCTAGACACGTGGCGGTGTTCACTCTAGACGCGTGGCGGTGTTCACTCTAGACGCGTGGCGGTGTTCACTCTTGACGCGTGGCGGTATTCACTCTAGACACGTGGCGGTGTTCACTCTAGACACGTGGCGGTGTTCACTCTAGACGCGTGGTGGTGTTCACTCTAGACGCGTGGCGGTGTTCACTCTAGACGCGTGGCGGTGTTCACTCTGGACACGTGGCGGTGTTCACTCTGGACGCGTGGTGGTGTTCACTCTAGACGCGTGGCGGTGTTCACTCTAGACGCGTGGCGGTGTTCACTCTAGACGCGTGGCGGTGTTCACTCTGGACGCGTGGCGGTGTTCACTCTAGACGCGTGGCGGTGTTCACTCTAGACGTGTGGCGGTGTTCACTCTAGACGCGTGGCGGTGTTCACTCTAGACGTGTGGCGGTGTTCACTCTAGACGCGTGGCGGTGTTCACTCTAGACGCGTGGTGGTGTTCACTCTGGACGCGTGGCGGTGTTCACTCTAGACGCGTGGCGGTGTTCACTCTAGACGCGTGGCGGTGTTCACTCTAGACGCGTGGCGGTGTTCACTCTAGACGCGTGGTGGTGTTCACTCTAGACGCGTGGCGGTGTTCACTCTGGACGCGTGGCGGTGTTCACTCTGGACGCGTGGCGGTGTTCACTCTAGACGCGTGGCGGTGTTCACTCTAGACGCGTGGCGGTGTTCAATCTAGACACGTGGTGGTGTTCACTCTAGACGCGTGGCGGTGTTCACTCTAGACACGTGGCGGTGTTCACTCTAGACGCGTGGCGGTGTTCACTCTAGACACGTGGCGGTGTTCACTCTAGACGTGTGGCGGTGTTCACTCTAGACGCGTGGCGGTGTTCACTCTTGACGCGTGGCGGTATTCACTCTAGACACGTGGCGGTGTTCACTCTAGACACGTGGCGGTGTTCACTCTAGACGCGTGGTGGTGTTCACTCTAGACGCGTGGCGGTGTTCACTCTAGACGCGTGGCGGTGTTCACTCTGGACACGTGGCGGTGTTCACTCTGGACGCGTGGTGGTGTTCACTCTAGACGCGTGGCGGTGTTCACTCTAGACGCGTGGCGGTGTTCACTCTAGACGCGTGGCGGTGTTCACTCTGGACGCGTGGCGGTGTTCACTCTAGACGCGTGGCGGTGTTCACTCTAGACGTGTGGCGGTGTTCACTCTAGACGCGTGGCGGTGTTCACTCTAGACGTGTGGCGGTGTTCACTCTAGACGCGTGGCGGTGTTCACTCTAGACGCGTGGTGGTGTTCACTCTGGACGCGTGGCGGTGTTCACTCTAGACACGTGGCGGTGTTCACTCTAGACGCGTGGTGGTGTTCACTCTAGACACGTGGCGGTGTTCACTCTAGACGCGTGGCGGTGTTCACTCTAGACGCGTGGCGGTGTTCACTCTTGACGCGTGGCGGTATTCACTCTAGACACGTGGCGGTGTTCACTCTAGACACGTGGCGGTGTTCACTCTAGACGTGTGGTGGTGTTCACTCTAGACGCGTGGCGGTGTTCACTCTAGACGCGTGGCGGTGTTCACTCTGGACACGTGGCGGTGTTCACTCTGGACGCGTGGTGGTGTTCACTCTAGACGCGTGGCGGTGTTCACTCTAGACGCGTGGCGGTGTTCACTCTAGACGCGTGGTGGTGTTCACTCTGGACGCGTGGCGGTGTTCACTCTAGACGCGTGGCGGTGTTCACTCTAGACGTGTGGCGGTGTTCACTCTAGACGCGTGGCGGTGTTCACTCTAGACGTGTGGCGGTGTTCACTCTAGACGCGTGGCGGTGTTCACTCTAGACGCGTGGCGGTGTTCACTCTGGACGCGTGGCGGTGTTCACTCTAGACGCGTGGCGGTGTTCACTCTAGACGCGTGGCGGTGTTCACTCTAGACGCGTGGCGGTGTTCACTCTAGACGCGTGGTGGTGTTCACTCTAGACGCGTGGTGGTGTTCACTCTGGACGCGTGGCGGTGTTCACTCTGGACGCGTGGCGGTGTTCACTCTAGACGCGTGGCGGTGTTCACTCTAGACGCGTGGCGGTGTTCAATCTAGACACGTGGTGGTGTTCACTCTAGACGCGTGGCGGTGTTCACTCTAGACACGTGGCGGTGTTCACTCTAGACGCGTGGTGGTGTTCACTCTAGACACGTGGCGGTGTTCACTCTAGACGTGTGGCGGTGTTCACTCTAGACGCGTGGCGGTGTTCACTCTTGACGCGTGGCGGTATTCACTCTAGACACGTGGCGGTGTTCACTCTAGACACGTGGCGGTGTTCACTCTAGACGCGTGGCGGTGTTCACTCTAGACGCGTGGCGGTGTTCACTCTAGACGCGTGGCGGTGTTCACTCTGGACACGTGGCGGTGTTCACTCTGGACGCGTGGTGGTGTTCACTCTAGACGCGTGGCGGTGTTCACTCTAGACGCGTGGCGGTGTTCACTCTAGACGCGTGGCGGTGTTCACTCTGGACGCGTGGCGGTGTTCACTCTAGACGCGTGGCGGTGTTCACTCTAGACGTGTGGCGGTGTTCACTCTAGACGCGTGGCGGTGTTCACTCTAGACGTGTGGCGGTGTTCACTCTAGACGCGTGGCGGTGTTCACTCTAGACGCGTGGTGGTGTTCACTCTGGACGCGTGGCGGTGTTCACTCTAGACGCGTGGCGGTGTTCACTCTAGACGCGTGGCGGTGTTCACTCTAGACGCGTGGCGGTGTTCACTCTAGACGCGTGGTGGTGTTCACTCTAGACGCGTGGCGGTGTTCACTCTGGACGCGTGGCGGTGTTCACTCTGGACGCGTGGCGGTGTTCACTCTAGACGCGTGGCGGTGTTCACTCTAGACGCGTGGCGGTGTTCAATCTGGACGTGTGGCGGTGTTCACTCTGGACGCGTGGCGGTGTTCAATCTGGACGCGTGGTGGTGTTCACTCTAGACGCGTGGCGGTGTTCACTCTAGACACGTGGCGGTGTTCACTCTAGACGTGTGGCGATGTTCGCTCTAGACGCGTGGCGGTGTTCACTCTAGACGTGTGGCGGTGTTCACTCTCTACATGTGGAGGGGTAATCCGAGGATCGGGAAGGAAATCCACGCGACCACGGGGAGAGAGAGAGAGAGACACGTAAACTACAAATATACAGCAGGCGTCAGGGTTGGGATCGAACCCACGACTTCCTGTATGCCAGGACAGGTAGTTACCATCTCACCACAGAGAGACACGCAGCCTCGGCTGTGTTGGTTGATCCTCAATGAACTACTTGGTGGAGTGAGGAAGCATTAATACTGAGCAGGTGAAGGTGGCCAGGCGTGGGTCTGGACACACCACCACCTGTGAACCGTGACAGTGGTGGAGCCAGTGGGGGTGGGGTGGCACGTGCCCCCCCAACGATCCGATAGAAATCCGTAATTTCGATAGGATCATTGGGGTTTATTAGTAACTAGCTTCACTACCCGGCTTTGCCCGGGACTTGGATTCTTGTCTTGGATTAATTTAATATTCCCTCATAATTCAATGAAAAACCCTGAAAAAATTGATGCTTGCAAGAAAGAAGCCGAAACACTTCAATTTACCTAAATCGGATGTTTTCACTCAAGGAAATTCAACCTGAACCCACTGCTACGTCAGGTCGATTTTTGCCACTCGGGAAGGGAATGACGTGGCGTTCGCTTAGACATTTCAGACAGCATAAGCTGTGAAAATTTCATGACGCCAGAGCTCAGCGTTGGAGAGTTTTTGCTGCTGCACACAAACAAACAGGTGTAAGTTCTGCTTTATATTTAAGATGGCAGTTGTACCCGTTCTTCACACGGATTTGTATTGAAACTCCGAGAAGCCATTGACTTTATCGGCCAGGAGCGAAGCGCCACCTAAAATCTCCCGGCACGCTGTGAACAGCTGTAGAAGTACGGCGCGCGCGAAGAGCCATGTGGTAGGGGGGTAAGCATTGCAGAGCGCTTAGCTCAGGTGTGATGCGGGTTGATGCCACATACGTCATGGTCATTTCCCCCCCCCCCCCCCCCCAAATACAAAAGTCTATTTTTCTTTCCTGAAGGCATCAACACGTTCAGCGAGCGCGATGACAATCACACGCGTCGAATGAAAAGCAAGGGACAAGTCCTTTCTTACTAACAACTCCTTTCTCACTAACAACTCTTTACTTAATAACAACTCCTGTAAATTTTCATTGCTGGAGGGGTTTCCTCCCCCTACCTGAAAATCCTGGCTCCACCTCTGAGTGTGTGACAGTGTAAAGTTTGTATTTGCAGTAAAGTCTATTAACTCTAGTGAGCACAGAGGTTATATCAAAACAGTAGTTTATTTTAGTTTTCCTCTGGAACTCTTTGCAAGAATGGAGTCAGGAAGTGATCACAGCACACACGTGCAGCAGCTGAAGTCAGAACTGCTCATCCCAGCAATCAAGGACATCTGTGCCTGGCTTCACACCTCTAAGTTGCGATTGAACATTAATTTATGCATTTGTGCATGACACAAATAGTATTATTTTCAACACCCTTTGCTATGTCAGCTGAATTTAGCTTTCATAAACATTCATTTTGAAGCCAAACAGCTGAAATTGTGTGCTCTGAGTTTTGGGTTAACGTTCATTTTGAAGATACGAGGGCTTCCAGGCATGTTTATGACCATGTACCCTCTCATTGTGTGCCATAACAGCCCGTGTGATGAATTTGGGACACTTTTTTTTTACTATATCATAAATATATGAATAACTATAGACGTGTAAGTGACGTGTGACTGTGTATATGCATTCCTCTGTGCCTCGATACTGACGTGTAGATGTGTGGATATTCTTCTTTTTCTGTCTGCAGCTGTCGCTGCCTCTGCAGAAGTGGTCTCATGGAGCAAAGGCAGTCGGCGCAGCTCGGTGCAAAAAGGCATCAATGCGACCGGTGTGCATACAGCACGGATCGTCCTAAATATTTTACACAGCACCAGAGAACTCACACAGGAGAGAAACCCTTCAAGTGCAGTGTGTGTGGGAGGGCGTTTGCATGTTCAGCTACTCTTGTAACACACCATAGAACACACACGGGAGAGAAACCCTTCAAGTGCAGTGTGTGTGGGAAGGCGTTTGCACATTCATCTGCTCTTGTAACACACCAGAGAACACACACGGGAGAGAAACCCTTCAAGTGCAGTGTGTGTGGGAAGGCGTTTGCACGTTCATCTACTCTTGTAGCACACCAGAGAGCACACACGGGAGAGAAACCCTTCAAGTGCAGTGTGTGTGGGAAGGCGTTTGCACAGTCATCTGCTCTTGCAACACACCAGAGAACACACACGGGAGAGAAACCCTTCAAGTGCAGTGTGTGTGGGAGGGCGTTTGCATGTTCAGCTCATCTTGTAGCACACCAGAGAACACACACGGGAGAGAAACCCTTCAAGTGCAGTGTGTGTGGGAAGGCGTTTGCACAGTCATCTGCTCTTGTAGCACACCAGAGAACACACACGGGAGAGAAACCCTTCAAGTGCAGTGTGTGTGGGAAGGCGTTTGCACATTCATCTGCTCTTGTAACACACCAGAGAACACACACGGGAGAGAAACCCTTCAAGTGCAGTGTGTGTGGTAGGGCGTTTGCATGTTCAGCTACTCTTGTAACACACCAGAGAACACACATGGGAGAGAAACCCTTCAAGTGCAGTGTGTGTGGGAAGGCGTTTGCACATTCATCTGCTCTTGTAACACACCAGAGAACACACACGGGAGAGAAACCCTTCAAGTGCAGTGTGTGTGGGAGGGCGTTTGCATGTTCAGCTCATCTTGTAGCACACCAGAGAACACACACGGGAGAGAAACCCTTCAAGTGCAGTGTGTGTGGGAAGGCGTTTGCACAGTCATCTGCTCTTGTAGCACACGAGAGAGCACACACGGGAGAGAAACCCTTCAAGTGCAGTGTGTGTGGGAGGGCGTTTGCATGTTCAGCTCATCTTGTAGCACACCAGAGAACACACACGGGAGATAAACCCTTCAAGTGCAGTGTGTGTGGGAAGGCGTTTGCACAGTCATCTACTCTTGTAAAACACCAGAGAACACACACGGGAGAGAAACCCTTCAAGCGCAGTGTGTGTGAGAAGGCGTTTACACTTTCATCAAATCTTCAAAGACACCAGAGATCACGCAAGCATCAGAAGATCCACAAGGAGTGGAGTCTGAAATCAGCTTGTGAAAGTCAAAGTGCCTCAATGAGCCCATCCCTCATCAAACAAGAACTGGAAGAAAATCCCAGCTTGGACACTTTCAAAGAAATCAAGGTGAAATATGAAGAGGTGAAGGTGAAATGTGAAGACGTGATGGTGAAGAGCGAAGAAGTGAAGGTAAAATGTGAAGATGAAGATTCAACTCCCAAATCGGACCTTCACATCGATGGAGGCAACGTGAAGCAGGAGGAGAATTCTGACTGTGAGGCAGAGCGAGGCAACTCCCAGCAGTTTGTGGAAGTGGAGGTGTGGGTGGACTTCCTCCGAGACAATACAAAGTCAAATGGAGACCCGGTAGATGCGTAAGCCTTAGACCAGTGGTTCTTAACCTGGGTTCGATCGAACCCCAGGGGTTCGGTGAGTCAGTCTCAGGGGTTCGGCGGAGGTTAAGACACACCTCACTTATGATTGTGCACCAGTAAAACATGTACCTATGTTTTGAATTTGAAAAAATATTTTATTTTTCCAATTAAGCAGGGGTCCGTGAATGCGCATATGAAACTGTTGGGGTTCAGTACCTCCAACAAGGTTAAGAACCACTGCCTTAGACGATGTCGCTCCAATAGATGCACCCTTGTCACAGGCCTTTAATGACAAGAATGTGAAGTTGAACACTCAGTTCCTAGGTTCAACCTGCAGGGTAAGAGCGGCCAGTCTTTGTGCACCTGTGTGTTGGGTAGACCTCTAACCAGGAGCGGGAGCCAATAAGCTCCCAAGCATTCACTATGTTATCATAATTGCATTTATATTGTGCTTGCTTAATTGCCTCGGCAATTCGGAGTTTTGTATCTTTTCTCGTCTCAAACACTCGAAGAGCATCCCAAGTAGCAGCTGCCCCTGTGTGGCACAAGGTGGTGGCCCTGCACCGGCCTGCGTGTGGACAAGAGCCTGTCAGTAGCGGGCGATGGTTGATGTGGCATCTCAGTTGTGGAGTTTGTAGGTAATGTTTAGAATTTGCTCAATTTTTACCCAGATGCCAGCATGCAATGGCCGACTCGTTTTGAATGGTGCATTAGTATGTTGTACATACACTGTTAAGCAGACGGTGCGTATTTTTTTTCATTAGCTTCTTGTTAATAGGATGTAACCTAATGCAGTATATTTCAGTGCAGTAATTCAATTTTGTTAATATGCCTGTCACTAATTTAGAATGAATACGTGTCTGATGGTGTGCGTACATGTAACCTTTTGTCTACAAGGGTCAAACATTGAATGAGTCATGTTAGGACAGTGTGTGTTTTGCAAGTAACCTGTACAGATCACTCAGGTGAGACTCATTGTTCTTGTGGTACAGGTCAAAGGGTATTTTTGTGTTTTCAGGAAGCATCTCCCTCTGGAGCAACTCATTGTCTTTAAAATAGGGAGCACACTCGGATCATTCATCTGTTACAAGGCATACCACTCAAAAGTTACACGTAGAGGAGATACATTCTCAACAACACGAATTATAATTTTGTATTACGTGTTGACGTAGATTTTGTCGAATTAGGACGAGAAATGCTCCTTACTGATTAACGTCTGGATGTCCGTAACTATCAGTTGAAACACGCCCGGCTGTTGTTGAGACTCTGTGCACCAATAAGGGTCCACAGGTGGCTTGCACTGAATCAATGACGCACTCCCAGCAGGCTGTGCTAAGTTATAGTTTGTGTAAAACATTCCTTTGTTTCGTGGAGAGATCGATAAATGAAAGATGTCGTGTCTGCTGATCTGCTTCATAGCAAGGAGGTAATTTTAAGAGCACATTTGGAATGCATTTTTGGTACAGATTTATATTTGGTTGCAAGGCAGAGCACATCTAGTAGATACATTCTGCACAACAACACTCATTAGAATTTTGCATGACGTCTTATATGTTGGCGAACTAGGACAAGAAATGGTCCTTGCCGATTAACGTCTGGATGTTCACAACCATGGGGGTGAAGCAAGCCTGACCGCCTGCCGTGCCCCTCACAACCATTTACGGCCTTGGGCCAGGAAAGTCACGAAAAAAATTCACATTTACGACGCATCCACGCAAACTCCCGATGCTCCGTTTTGAAGTTTGAAAATGAAACAACTTTGAATTGTATATTGTTTTGCATTTGATAATTGTATTTCTTCATTGAAAGCTGATATCATTTTCCATCTGGAAGACTTAATTGAAAACGACATTTCGTGTGAATTTTCTCTAGTCGTTAAGTAGATGGCCTTGCCGGGGTTCGGTTCGATGCGGACTTTCACCTGGTTGGGATCGCGGGGTGGAGATGAGGCGACACAGCTGAGCTGGCCGTGCCAGAAGACCGCCGTCTGCAGATTGATTCCAACGCGATCGAGCGTCTGTCCCTGCTCCTCCGTCGTTCATGCAGGGGGCGCGTAGGTATGCAGCGCCCCCTGCATGAAAACGACGTAAAGTGCAGCGTTCATCACAGATGAAGTTGTGTGCTTATATAAGAGTACTCGCGGGAAGTACCCGGTGTGAAATTTCCCACCTTTTATCGTCATATATAGGATACTAAGGCTAAGCACACCCGAGGATTGCACTTTTGTTGAAAAATGAAGTTGCAAATATTTGTCCATTATTGGCCAAAAACGGCATAGGTTAGTATGCCGATTTTCTATATTGGGACGTGCACATTTCATCATAAAATGTTCCACTTTTAATATAATACATAGCATACTAAGGGTAAATACAATTGATGAATTAACTTTTTGTTGAAAAAGAAAGCTATGAAAATTTGGCTTATTTTGGTTAAAACCGGCATAAGTAAGTATCCCCGATTTTATTTTTGGGGCGTGAAAATTTAATCGTGAAATTTCCCACTTTTAAAGTAATATAGAGCATACGAATGCTTAACAAAATGGAAGAATTCACTTTTTCTTGAAAAATCTAGCTATGAAAATTGAGCCAATTTTGGCCAAGAACTGCATAGGTAAAGTATGCCAATTTGATCTTTTTACTTAAAATTTCATGGTCAAATTTTCCATTTTTAATGTAATATATAGGCTAATCATGCTCAACACAACCGAGGAATGCACTTTTTGTTTCAAAATACAGCTGTAAAAATTCGTTCAATTTTAGCCAAAAACGGCAGAGGTTAGCATGCCGATTTCCTGTTTGGGACGTGAACATTTCATCGTGAAATTTTCCACTTTTGATCTAATACGTAGCATACTAAGTCTAAATACAATGGAGCAATGAACTTTTGTCTACAAATAAGGCTGTGAAAGTTTGACCAATTTTGGGTGATTTCCTTTTTTTTTACTTAAAAATTTCATGGTGAAATTTCCCACTTTTTTACGTAATATATCGGATACTAAGGCTAAGCGCACCCGAAGATTGCACTTTTGTTGAAAAATAAAGCTGTAAAAATTTGGCCATTATTGGCCAAAAACGGCCTAGGTTTGTATGCCGATTTTCTATATTGGGACGTGAACATTTCATCATAAAATGTTCCACTTTTAATCTAATGCATGGCATACTAAGGGTAAATACAATAGAGGAATTAACTTTCGTCCAAAAACAAAGCTGTGAAAGTTGAGCTTATTGAGCCTAAAATCGGCACAGTATGCCGATTAACTTTTTATATTCGAAAATTTCATGCATGAAATTCCCCACTTTTTAACGTAATATATAGGCTACTCAGGCTAAACACAACCAAGGAATGCCCTTTTAGTAGAAAAACAAAGCTCGGAAAATTGGGTCAATTTTGCCAAAAAACGGCCTAGGTTCGTATGGCGATTTTCTTTTCATGGACGTGAAAATGTCATCGTGAAATGTCGCCAGCGGTGTGCTGGAGAGCCAAGCCACGTCACGGCACACGAGGGGGGGGGTGGGTGGCCAGCACCACGCCCGGCCGCCTTTGTCTCCCCAGTGCTGGCGATGTTGACTACACACCGCACCGGGGACTCGTTTGAGGCCGTGTCGACACTGCCGCTCCCTTTCTGTCAACAAACTTGAACTCCGACCCCGCTCTCTGACGTCACCGCTCAGCGTGACCTCACCGGCGTCAAACGCCAGGGGAGGTGTGCCTCGATAGTGACGTCATGTCACTCACCCCCCGACCACCGTGCTGTTGAGCGTGACGTCACATCCACTCGGCCGCTGCCAATACCTGTCCCAGTGCCAATCTTTATTTGGGCAAAGCCACGCCCGGTGACTGGCGGCTCATTAACATAATTTATTCGTGAAAGCCGTAGCGAGTTGATGGCCGCTCATTGTGGGAGGGGAGTGTCATCGTACCCCGCAAGTGACGTCATGTCACCTGCTGCCGCGTGACGTCACGAGGGACCAGGAAGTTGCCGCTCGGCCCGTGCACTGAAATCCGAGGTGAGAAATTCTCATCGCGGTTGTGGTGGTTGTTGTTGTGGTGGTTGTGGTGGTTGTTGTTGTGGTTGTGGTGGTTGTTGTTTACCGAGGTAGAGCCTCGCGCTCTCTCTCTCGTAGGGATGTCATTTGAGTAGCAGCGAGCATGGAAGCGATGTTCACGTTGGAACTTACAACGCGGGGCCTTGCCTCCTGCCCTCGCCTGGTCGCGTTCGCTTCAATTCTCTCGCTTAAGTTGAATTTGTCTTCACCCGGCTCGCCACTTTGTAACTTTGTTTTACTTTAAACATTAACACAGTTTTTATTTTTACCAGGCCACGCCCGCTTGAGCTGCTGTACCGCTCTTGTTTTCACAAGCGACCTGCCCACAACAACAACAACAAGGTGAGGCTCGTCAACAGCGTGGTGGTGTTCACTCTGGACGCGTGGTGGTGTTCACTCTGGACGCGTGGTGGTGTTCACTCTGGACGCGTGGTGGTGTTCACTCTGGACGCGTGGTGGTGTTCACTCTGGACGCGTGGTGGTGTTCACTCTGGACGCGTGGTGGTGTTCACTCTGGACACGTGGCGGTGTTCACTCTAGACGCGTGGTGGTGTTCACTCTGGACGCGTGGTGGTGTTCACTCTAGACACGTGGCGGTGTTCACTCTAGACGCGTGGTGGTGTTCACTCTGGACGCGTGGCGGTGTTCACTCTAGACACGTGGCGGTGTTCACTCTGGACGCGTGGTGGTGTTCACTCTAGACACGTGGCGGTGTTCACTCTAGACGCGTGGCGGTGTTCACTCTGGACGCGTGGCGGTGTTCACTCTAGACACGTGGCGGTGTTCACTCTAGACGCGTGGTGGTGTTCACTCTGGACGCGTGGCGGTGTTCACTCTGGACGCGTGGCGGTGTTCACTCTGGACGCGTGGCGGTGTTCACTCTGGACGCGTGGCGGTGTTCACTCTGGACACGTGGCGGTGTTCACTCTAGACACGTGGCGGTGTTCACTCTAGACACGTGGCGGTGTTCACTCTAGACGCGTGGCTGTGTTCACTCTAGACGCGTGGCGGTGTTCACTCTGGACGCGTGGTGGTGTTCACTCTGGACGCGTGGCGGTGTTCACTCTAGACGTGTGGTGGTGTTCACTCTGGACGCGTGGCGGTGTTCACTCTAGACGCGTGGCGGTGTTCACTCTAGACGCGTGGCGGTGTTCACTCTAGACGCGTGGCGGTGTTCACTCTGGACGCGTGGCGGTGTTCACTCTAGACGTGTGGTGGTGTTCACTCTGGACGCGTGGCGGTGTTCACTCTAGACGCGTGGCGGTGTTCACTCTAGACGCGTGGCGGTGTTCACTCTGGACGCGTGGCGGTGTTCACTCTAGACGTGTGGTGGTGTTCACTCTGGACGCGTGGCGGTGTTCACTCTAGACGTGTGGTGGTGTTCACTCTGGACGCGTGGCGGTGTTCACTCTAGACGCGTGGTGGTGTTCACTCTGGACGCGTGGTGGTGTTCACTCTGGACGCGTGGCGGTGTTCACTCTGGACGCGTGGCGGTGTTCACTCTAGACGCGTGGTGGTGTTCACTCTGGACGCGTGGCGGTGTTCACTCTAGACACGTGGCGGTGTTCACTCTAGACACGTGGCGGTGTTCACTCTAGACACGTGGCGGTGTTCACTCTAGACGCGTGGTGGTGTTCACTCTAGACGCGTGGTGGTGTTCACTCTGGACGCGTGGCGGTGTTCACTCTGGACGCGTGGCGGTGTTCACTCTAGACGTGTGGTGGTGTTCACTCTGGACGCGTGGCGGTGTTCACTCTAGACACGTGGCGGTGTTCACTCTAGACACGTGGCGGTGTTCACTCTAGACACATGGCGGTGTTCACTCTAGACACGTGGTGGTGTTCACTCTAGACGCGTGGTGGTGTTCACTCTGGACGCGTGGTGGTGTTCACTCTAGACACGTGGCGGTGTTCACTCTAGACACGTGGCGGTGTTCACTCTAGACACGTGGCGGTGTTCACTCTAGACGCGTGGTGGTGTTCACTCTAGACGCGTGGTGGTGTTCACTCTAGACGCGTGGCGGTGTTCACTCTAGACGCGTGGCGGTGTTCACTCTAGACGCGTGGTGGTGTTCACTCTAGACGCGTGGCGGTGTTTACTCTGGACGCGTGGCGGTGTTCACTCTGGACGTGTGGCGGTGTTCACTCTAGACGCGTGGCGGTGTTCACTCACTAGAGAGACAGGCACACAGCCTCGGCTGTGTTGATTGATCCTCAATGAATTACTTGGTGAAGTGAGGAAGCATTAATACTGAGCAGGTGAAGGTGGCCAGGCATGGGTCTGGACACCACCACCTGTGAACCATGCCAGTGAAAACCCCTGAATTTTATTCTTGTAAGAAAGAAAAAAGCTGAAATAAATACATTTAACTAAATCGGATGTTTTTCACTGAAGGAAATTCAACCTTAACCCACTTCTACGTAATGTAGATTTCGGCAACTCGGGAAGGGAATGACGTGGCAACCTGAAAATACTGGTGTTCACTTCGATATTCCAGACAGCATAAGCTGTGAAAATTTCATGACGCCAGAGCTCAGCGTTGGAGAGTTTTTGCTGCTTCACACAAACAAGCAGGTGTAAGTTCTGCTTTATATTTAAGATGGCAGTTGTACCCGTTCTTCACACGGATATGTATTGAAACTCCGAGAAGCCATCGACTTCATCGGCCTAGAGGGAAGCACCAACCTGCACACTGTTAACAGCTGTAGAAGTACGGCGCCCGAAGAGCCATATGGTAGGGGTAAGCATTGCAGAGCACTTAACTCAGGTGTGATGCGGGTTGACGCCACATACTCCATGATCATTTCTCCCCCCCCCTCGCAAAACACAAAAGTCTATTTTTATAGTTATGACTTTGTGTACAGTATGGAACCTACCCACATGCTAAATTTCAAGCGTGTTGCATGTTGGGAAGTATGCTAAACATTTCGATCAGACACACATATCCACACATTTTACTTTTATATATAGACTAGTTTTACTAGCCGGCTTCGCCCGGGACTTGGATACTTGTCTTGGATTAAACACGGCCTACGCGGAGTGTTTGGGGGGGGGGGTGACGTCAGCAAGCACACTGCGTAACGCTGCCGCATGCGGGTGTGACATCACAGATGTGATCACAGATGTGATGTCACTGCTCACTTGCGTGCAAAATGAATGCATTATTGCGCCCCGCCCCCTTCCCAAAATACAAAAGTCTAATTTTTATACTTTTCCCATTGTGTACAGTGTAGAAGTTACCCACATGCCAAATTTCAAGTTTGTTGCATGTCGGGAAGTATGTTAAACATTTCGAACAGACATATTCACAAATTTCCCTTTATTATACGTAGATAAATCGGCATTTTGCGACCCCCACCACCACCGTGTGGCATAGTATTACGTGCCAGGGACTCTCTGAGAGGACAACAGTCCGTGTCCATAATTGGCAATAAGTAACGGCAAAGCAGTTGCAAGCGACTCGCAGAATTGTGCGCAGTTGCGTCTACAGTGTACACGACTTCCCTGAAGGCATCAACACCTTCAGCGAGCGCGATGCCGAGGTTCTTACTTACTAACAACTCCTTACTGACTAACAACTCCTTACTTTCTAACAACTATCATTTTTCATTTCTGGAGATGTTACCCCCCCTCCCCACCTGAAAATCCTGACTCCGCCTCTGTGCGACAGTATGAAGTTTGTATTTGCAGTAAAGTCTATTAACTCTATTGAGCACGGAGGTTATATCAAAGCAGTAGTTTATTTTTGTTTTCCTCTGGAACTCTTTGTAAGAATGGAGTCAGGAAGTGATCACAGCACATGTGCAGCAGCTGAAGTCGGAACTGTTCATCCCAGCAATCAAGGACATCTGAGCCTGGCTTCACACCTCTAAGTTGTGATCGAACATTCATTTATGCATTTGTGCATAATACAAATAGTATTATTTTCAACACCCTTTGCTTTGTCAGCTAAATTTAGCTTTCATAAACATTTATTTTGAAGCCAGACAGCCGAAATTGTGTGCTCAGAGTTTTGGGTTAACGTTAATTTTGAAGATACAAGGGCTTCCAGGCATTTTATGACCATTCGCCCTCTCATTGTGTGCCATAACAGCCCTTGTGATGAATTTGGGACACTTTTTCACTATATCATGAATATATGAATAAGTATAGACGTGTAAGTCACGTGTGACTTTATATATAGGCATTCCTCTGTGCATTGATACTGAAGTGTAGATGGTGTGGATATTATATTTTTCTGTCTGCAGCTGTCGCTTCCTCTGCAGAATTTGTCTGATGGAGCAAAGGCAGTCGGCGCAGCTCGGTACGACAAGGCAACAATGCGACTGGTGTGCATACAGCACGGATCATATTGAACATTTGACACAGCACCAGAGAACTCACACAGCAGAGAAACCCGTCAAGTGCAGTGTGTGTGGGAAGGCGTTTGCAGGGTCATCTACTCTTCATATACACCAGAGAACACACACGGGAGAGAAACCCTTCAAGTGCAGTGTGTGTGGGAAAACGTTTGCACAGTCATCTACTCTTGTAGCACACCAGAGAACACACACGGGAGAGAAACCCTTCAAGTGCAGTGTGTGTGGGAAGGCGTTTGCACGTTCATCTACTCTTAAAAAACACCAGCAAACACACACGGGAGAGAAACCCTTCAAGTGCAGTGTGTGTGGGAAGGCGTTTGCACGTTCATCTGCTCTTAAAAAACACCAGAGAACACACACGGGAGAGAAACCCTTCAGGTGCAGTGTGTGTGGGAAGGCATTTGCAGGGTCATCTACTCTTCATGTACACCAGAGAACACACACGGGAGAGAAACCCTTCAAGTGCAGTGTGTGTGGGAAGGCGTTTTCAGATTCATCTACTCTTGTAAAACACCAGAGAACACACACGGGAGAGAAACCCTTCAAGTGCAGTGTGTGTGGGAAGGCGTTTTCAGATTCATCTACTCTTGTAGCACACCAGAGAATACACACGGGAGAGAAACCCTTCAAGTGCACTGTGTGTGGGAAGGCGTTTGCACATTCATCTGCTCTTATAACACACCAGAAAACACACACGGGAGAGAAACCCTTCAAGTGCAGTGTGTGTGGGAAGGCGTTTGCACATTCATCTGCTCTTGTAGTACACCAGAGAATACACACGGGAGAGAAACCCTTCAAGTGCAGTGTGTGTGGGAAGGCGTTTGCACATTCATCTACTCGTGTAGAACACCAGAGAACACACATGCATCAGAAGATCCACAAGGAGTGGAGTCTGAAATCAGCTTGTGAAAGTCAAAGTGTTGCAATGAGCCCATCCCTCATGAAACAAGAACTGGATGAAAATCCCAGCTTGGACACTTTTAACGGTAACGAGGTGAAATATGAAGAGGTGAAGGTGAAATGTGAAGAAGTGATGGTGAAGAGTGAAGAAGTTACGGTTAAATGTGAAGATGAAGATTCAACTCCAAAATCGGACCTTCACATCGATGGAGGCAACTTGAAGCAGGAGGAGAATTCTGACTGTGAGGCAGAGCGAGGCGACTCCCAGCAGTTTGTGGAAGTGGAGGTGTGGGTGGACTTCCTCCGAGACAATACAAAGTCAAATGGAGACCCGGTAGATGCGTAAGCTTGAGACGATGTCGCTCCAATAGACGCACCTTTTATCACAGGCCTTTAATGACAAGAATTTGAAGTTGAACACTCAATTGCTAGGTTCAACCTGCAGGGTAAGAGCGGCCAGTCTTTGTGGACCTGTGTGTTGGGTAGATCTCTAACCAGGAGCGGGAGCCAATAAGCTCCCAAGCATTCACTATGTTATCAATTGCATTTATATTGTGCTTGCTTAATCACCTCAGCAACTCGGAGTTTTGTATCGTATCTCGTCTCAAACACTCGAAGAGCATCCCAAGTAGCAGCTGCCCCTGTGTGGCACAAGGTGGTGGCCCTGCACCGGCCTGCATGTGGACAAGAGCCTGTCAGTAGGGGGCGATGGTTGATGTGGCATCTCAGTTGTGGAGTTTGTAGGTAATGTTTAGAATTTATAAATGTTGACCCAGACGCCAGCATGCAATGGCCTACTCGTTTTGAATGACACAATAGTATGTTGTACATACACTATTAAGCAGACAGTGTTTTTTGTTTATCTTGTTAATACGATGTAACCTGATGCAGCATGTTTCAGTGCAGTAATTTAACTTCGTAAAAATGATTGTCAATAATTTAGAATGAATACTTGTCTGATGGTGTGCGTACGTGTAACATTTTGTCTACAAGGGTCAAACATTGATTAAGTGATGTTAGGACAAAGTGTGTGTTTTTGGAGTAACCTGTACAGATCACTCAGGTGAGACTCATTGTTCTTGTGATATAGGTCAAAGGGTATTTTTGTGTTTTCAGGAAGCATCTCCCTCTGGAACAACTCATTGTCTTTAAAATAGGGAGCACACTCGGATCATTCATCAGTTACAAGGCAAACCACTTAAAAGTTACACGTAGAGGAGGTACATTCTCTACAACACGAATTATAATTTTGCATTACGTGTTGACGTAGATTTTGTCTAACTCGGACTAGAAATGCTCCTTGCTGATTAACGTCTGGATGTCCGTAACTATCGGTTGAAACAAGCCTGGCTGCTGTTGAGACGCTGTGCACCAATAAGGGTCCACAGGTGGCTTGCACTGAATCATTGACGCACTCCCAGACGGCTGTGCTAGTTATAGTTTGTGTAAAACATTCATTTGTTTCGTGGAGAGATCGATAAATGAAAGATGTCGTGTCTGCTGATCTGCTTCATAGCAAGGAGGTAATTCTAAGAGCACATTTGAAATGCATTTTTGGTACAGATTTGTATTCGGTTACAAGGCAGAGCACATCTAGTAGATACATTCTCCACGACACTCATAATTTTGCTTGACGTCTTATATGTTGGCGAACTTGGACAAGAAATGGTCCTTGCCGATTAACGTCTGGATGTTCACAACCATGGGGTGAAGCAAGCCTGACTGCCTGCGATGCCCCTCGCAACGATTTACGGCCTTGGGCCAGGAAAGTCACGAAAAAATTGCATACGAACGATCCATCCACGCAAGCACCCGATGCTCCGTTTTGAAGTTTTAAAATGAAACAACTTTGAATTGTATTGTTTTGAATTGTGTTTCTTCAATAAAAGCTTATATCATTTTACATCTGGAAGACTTCGTTGAAAACGACATTTCATTTGAATTTTCTCCAGTTTACTAGATGGTCTTACCGGGGTTCGGTTCGATGCGGACTTTCACCTGGTTGGGATCGCGGGGTGGAGATGAGGCGACACAGAGCTGGCCGTGCGAGAAGACCGCCGTCTACAGTTCGATTCCAACGCGATCGAACGTCTGTCCCTGTGCCTCCGTCGTTCATGCAGGGGGCGCGTAGGGTTATAGCGCCCCCTGCATGAAAACTACGGAAAGTGCAGCGTTCATCACAGAGAGATGAAGTGCGCTTATATAAGAGTACTCGCGGGAAGTACCCGGCGTTGCCCGGGCGAAAAAGACACATGTACTTAGACCCACAAACATCGACCCACACACACAAACACATCGACACACACAGACATTCGCTTTAGATACACACATGTAGTTACACACAAATTGACGTACACACCTACAGCGACTCTAACACACACACATCGACTTACACACACACATGGACTCGCATACAAATGTTGAGGTGCAAATGACGACGCGGAGGCAGGTCTTCAGTTAAGGGCTTGCGCCAGTTATGTATTAAGCGTTTCGGGTAATTTCCCCAGGGGTAGGGGTCCTTCACACGAACCTTCACTCTGTTCCTGGCTCGGCTAGCTCCAGGGCTCTCTCCCTCGAGTCGGATCGGGGGTTCAGCCAACACCGACCAGGGAGAGCAGCACCTTCTTCTATCACTACGGCCGGCTTGTCTCCAGACTCGCTGAGCTCTACCCCTGGCTGGCTCTTCAACCGCTCTCTATCCCGGGCTCCCAAAGTGACCCTACTTTCGTCACGGGGTCCCCCTTAAGTACCTAGAGGAGACATGACGTCATCGCCTCGCCCAGCAAGCATAACGTCACATCCCATGACGTCATTGCACTGGACAGCGAGCATGACGTCACATCCCCATATTACTCCTCTACACATAGACTCACACTTGGCCAAAAACGGCATAGGTTAGTATGCCGATTTGCTTCTTAAATCCTTTATATTAAGTTCACTTCCTTGCTTGCTTGTGCGCTTACGACCGTGCAAATCTTTAGGTCGTTTTTTAACCCACTTCCCGTGATCCAATCGAGCTCGTTGTGCGTGACAATTAATTTTCGTGAAAATTTGTTTCCAAATTTTACACTTTTTAGGAATTTTTTTAAAATATTTAATTACCAATTGCTTAATGGTGGCAGGCAATCATCTGACCCATATGTGGCAGCCATCTCAAGCCAGAGGACGAGAGGACTCTAGCAGCCACGCATATAAAGAATTTATAGGGAAAAACTTTGTTTTTACGGGTTAATTTTATTTTTACATGAAATGTTCATGGTGAAATATCCTACTTTTAATGCAATATATAGCATACTAATGCTAAACAAAAGGGAGGAATTAACTTTTGTTGAAAAAGAAAGCTGTAAAAATTTGGCCAATATTGGCCAAAAACGGCATAGGTTAGTATGCCGATTTGCTTCTTTTTAAATCCTTTATATTAAGTTCGCTTGCTTGCTTTGGACCGTGCAAATCTTTCGCTCGTTTTTTAATCCACTTCCCGTGATCCAATCGAGCTGACATTTTCCACACAGACTCGTTGTGTGTGACAATTAATTTTCGTGAAAAATAATTTCCAAAATGTTACACTGTTTAGGGTAAACAAATTAAATATTTAATTCCCAATTGCTTAATACTGGCAGACAATCATCTGACCCATAGGTGGCAGCCATCTCAAGCCAGAGGACGAGAGGACTCTAGCCGCCACGCATATAAAGGATTTAGAGTGAAAAACTTTGTTTTTACGGGTTTACTTGTTAAATCCTTTATATTAAGTTCACTTGCTTGCTTGCTTTGGACCGTGTAAATCTTGCGGTCGTTTTTTAACCCATTTCCCGTGATCAAATCGAGCTGACATTTTCCACACAGACTCGTTGTGCGTGACAATTAATGTTCGTGAAATTTTTTTTCCAAAATTTTACACTTTTTAGGCAAAAAAAAATATTTTACATTTATTCAAATACAACTCATTCATGGCTTTGGCTGAACGTCACAGTTTAGGAGCCCAGAGCGTGACACATCTACAGGCCCTGGCGGAGTAGCGCAGTTGGTAGCGCCCTCGCTTCCCATGCCAAAGGTTGCGGGATCGATCCCCGCGTCCTCCACAGTCGAATATATTTTAAATCCTTAATTAAATCCTTTATATTAAGTTCGCTTGCTTGCCCGCTTACGACCGTGCAAATCTTTAGGTCGTTTTTTAACCCACTTCCCGTGATCCAATCGAGCTGACATTTTGCACACAGACTCGTTGTGCGTGACAATTAATTTTCGTGAAATTAATTTTCCAAAATTTTACACTTTTTAGGAAAAATATATATATTTAATTACCAATTGCTTAATGGTGGCAGGCAATCATCTGACCCATAGGTGGCAGCCATCTCAAGCCAGAGGACGAGAGGACTCTAGCAGCCACGCATATAAAGAATTTATAGGGAAAAACTTTGTTTTTACGGGTTAATTTTTTTTTTACATGAAATGTTCATGGTTAAATATCCTACTTTTAATGCAATATATAGCATACTAATGCTAATCAAAAGGGAGGAATTAACTTTTGTTGAAAAAGAAAGCTGTAAAAATTCGGCCAATATTGGCCAAAAACGGCATAAGTTAGTATGCCGATTTGCTTCTTTTTAAATCCTTTATATTAAGTTCGCTTGCTTGCTTGCGTGCTTGCTTGCTTGCTTGTGTAGTGGTGGTGTTGACGTGCGCCGACAGTGATGGATCACGGGGCGGCACGGGGTGCGGGGTTGGGCACGCGATGTAGGCGTGGTGTGGACGCGCGCGCCGGGAGTGAGGGATGACGGGCGGCGCGGCGTGGGTGTTGAGGCGCGCTGACACGAGGTGGGGAAAAGAGGATCGTTTTTAGCGCCCGGTGATTGGTCGAATGGGATAGGTGCTCTCAGCGACGTCCGCAGGAGGGGTATAAAGGGTGACGCGCGAGAGCACTCGTGGTTGTTTTAACCAGTTGAAGATTGAAGACGGAGTGGAAGGAGTAGGGCCCGAGACCCCTAGTCCCGCCGTCCTTATCGGGACCGGGGCCCTGTGTGGCTCGAAGGCGAGACTGTGGGACCCGTGGTCCGACGCCCATGTGGGTCGGGACTGTGGGACCCAGGGTCGAGACGGACACCCCGGCTGGGTGTGTTCCGAGAGGCTACGGGGCGTAAGAGCCCGTGCCGGTGTAGCCCGGAGAACTGTGTAGGGTTAGGCTGGTGTTAGCCACCCGAGTAACTGAGTGGGTGTTGGTCACCCGAGTAACCCAGTGGGTGTTGGTCACCCGAGTAGCTAAGTGGGCGTTGGTCGCCCGAGTAGCTAGGTGGGTGTTAGTCACCCGAGTAACCCAGTGGGTGTTGGTCACCCGTGTAGCTAAGTGGGTGTTGGTCACCCGTGTAGCTAAGTGGGTGTTGGTCACCCGTGTAAATATAGTTGATTCAATAAAAGAGTGTGCTACCCGTGAAGTCGTCTCCCGCCGAGTTACTACATTACACTTGCGTGCTTGCTTGCTTGCTTACGACCGTGCAAATCTTTCGGTCGTTTTTAAACCCACTTCCCGTGATCCAATCGAGCTGACATTTTCCACACAGACTCGTTGCGCGAGACAATTAATGTTCGTGAAAAAAAATTCCCAAAATTTTACACTTTTTAGGCAAAAAAAAATTATTTTACATATATTCAAATAGAACTCATTCATGGCTTTGGCTGAACGTCAGAGTGTAAGAGCCCAGAGCGTAACCCCTCCACAGGCCGTGGCGGAGTAGTGCAGTTGGTAGCGCCCTCGCTTCCCATGCCAAAGGTCGCGGGATCGATCCCCGTGTCCTCCACAGGCGAATATATTTTTAAATCCTTTATATTAAGTTTTCTGCCACGCATATAAAGGATTTATAGTGAAAAACGTTGTTTTTGCGGGTTATACTTATTTTAAATCCTTTATATTAAGTTCGCTTGCTTGCTTGCTTGTGTGCTTGCGTGCTTGCTTGCTTGCTTACGACCGTGCAAATCTTTCGGTCGTTTTTTAACCCACTTTCTGTGATCCAATCGAACTGACATTTTGCACACAGACTCGTTGTGCCTGACAATTAATTTTCGTGAAAATGTTTTTCCTACATTTTACACTGTTTAGGGAATTTGTTTTTAAATATTTAATTACCAATTGCTTTATGCTGCCAGACAATCATCTGACCCATAGGTGGCAGCCATCTCAAGCCAGAGGACGAGAGGACTCTAGCCGCCACGCATATAAAGGATTTATAGTGAAAAACTTTATTTTTACGGGTTTACTTGTTAAATCCTTTATATTAAGTTCACTTGCTTGCTTGCTTTGGACCGTGTAAATCTTGCGGTCGTTTTTTAACCCATTTCTTGTGATCCAATCGAGCTGACATTTTCCGCACAGACTCGTTGTGCGTGACAATTAATGTTCGTGAAAAAAAAATTCAAAAATTTTACACTTTTTTGGCAAAAAAAAATGTATTTTACATTTATTCAAATAGAACTCATTCATGGCTTTGGCTGAACGTCACAGTTTAGGAGCCCAGAGCGTGGCACCTCCACAGGCCGTGGCGGAGTAGCGCAGTTGGTAGCGCCCTCACTTCCCGTGCCAAAGGTCGCGGGATCGATCCCCGCGTCCTCCACAGGCGAATATATTATTAAATCCTTTACATTATAAGTTCGCTTGCTTGCGCGCTTACGACCGTGCAAATCTTTCGGTCGTTTTTTAACCCACTTCCCGTGATCCAATCGAGCTGACATTTTGCACACAGACTCGTTGTGCGTGACAATTAATGTTAGTGAAACATTTTTTCCAAAATTTTACACTTTTTAGGACAAAAATATGTTTAATTACCAATTGCTTAATGCTGCCATGCAATCATCTGACCCATAGGTGGCAGCCATCTCAAGCCAGAGGACGAGAGGACTAGCCGCCACGCAAATAAAGGATTTAGAGTGAAAAACTTTGTTTTTACGGGTTATACTTGTGTAGTGGTGATACGCGCTGGGAGAGGGATCGTGTGCCAGCGCGTGGTGATTGGCTGTGTGCCGGTGACGCGCTGGAGAGGGAGTGATCGTGTGGCAGCGCGGTGTGATTGGTTGTGGGGTGGAAACACGCGCTGGGGGAAAGGGATCGTAGGACACAGCGCGTCGTGATTGGTTAGCTAAGGAGCGATGCTCACGTCGAAGTCCGCATCCGCTCCGTCTCCCGGGAGACGGGACTATATAAGGGGATGCACACAGGAAGACAGGGAGAGATGTAACCAGCGAAGACTGAAGACGGAGAGGAAGAGATAGGGCCTGCGGTACCTAGTCCCGCTGTCCTATAGGGACCGGGACTCTGTGTAGCCCGAGACGTAGTGCAGTGTGAGCAGGCAGTGTGAGCATGTGGTGTGAGCATGCAGAGTGTGTAGCCAGGGACATAGGGTCTACACGAGCTGAGTGAAGAGTGTGTAGCCAGGGACATAGGGTCTACACGAGCTAAGTGCAGAGTGTGTAGCCAGGGACATAGGGTCTACACGAGCTAAGTGAAGAGTGTGTAGCCAGGGACATAGGGTCTACACGAGCTAAGTGAAGAGTGTGTAGCCAGGGACATAGGGTCTACACGAGCTAAGTGAAGAGTGTGTAGCCAGGGACATAGGGTCTACACGAGCTAAGCGAAGAGTGTGTAGCGAGAGGCATAGTGTCTACACGAGCGAAGCGAAGTGTGTGTGTAGCGAGAGGCATAGAGTCTACACGAGTTAAGAGAAGTGCGTAGTCAGAAGAAGAGAGACCACACGTTGTGTCGAGACCGAAGTCAGAAGAAGAGAGACCACAAGTTGTATCGTGACAAGTTAAGATTTAATAAAAGTGTGTTACCCGTCAAGAAGTTTCCTGCCGTCATTTCCCATACTTCACTTGTTTACATGACATGTTCATGGTGAAATATCCTACTTTTAATGCAATATATAGCATACTAATGCTAATCAAAAGGGAGGAATTAACTTTTGTTGAAAAAGAAAGCTGTAAAAATTCGGCCAATATTGGCCAAAAACGGCAGAGGTTAGTATGCCGATTTGCTTCTTTTTAAATCCTTTATATTAAGTTCACTTGCTTGCTTGCTTTGGACCGTGTAAATCTTGCGGTCGTTTTTTAACCCATTTCCCGTGATCCAATCGAGCTGACATTTTCCACACAGACTCGTTGTGCATGACAATGTTCGTGAAAAAAAAATTCAAAAATTTTACACTTTTTAGGCAAAATTTTTTTTTTTACATTCATTCAAATAGAACTCATTCATGGCTTTGGCTGAACGTCACAGTTAAAGAGCCCAGAGCGAAGTAGTGCAGTTGGTAGCGCCCTCGCTTCCCATGCCAAAGGTTGCGGGATCGATCCCCGCGTCCTCCATAGTCGAATATATTTTTATTAAATCCTTTATATTAAGTTCGCTTGCTTGCGCGCTTACGACCGTGCAAATTTTTAGGTCGTTTTTTAACCCACTTCCCGTGATCCAATCGAGCTGAAATTTTGCACACAGACTCGTTGTGCGTGACAATGTTCGTGAAATTTTTTTTCCAACATTTTACACTTTTTAGGACAAAAATATTATATTTAATTACCAATTGCCATGCAATCATCTGATCCATATGTGGCAGCCATCTCAAGCCAGAGGACGAGAGGACTCTAGCCGCCACGCATATAAAGGATTTATAGTGAAAAACTTTGTTTTTACGGGTTAATTTTTTTTTTACATGAAATGTTCATGGTGAAATATCCTATTTTTAATGCAATATATAGCATACTAATGCTAATCAAAAGGGAGGAATTAACTTTTGTTGAAAAAGAAAGCTGTAAAAATTCGGCCAATATTGGCCAAAAACGGCATAGGTTAGTATGCCTATTTTCTTTTTGTGGGACGTAAACATTTCATCGTGAAATTTTCCCCTTTTAATCTAATACATAGCATAATAAGGCTAAATACAATAGAGGAATGAACTATTGTCCAAAAATAAAGCTGTGAAAGTTTGGCCACTATTGGCCAAACACGGCATAGATTACTATTCCGATTTTCTTTTTTTACTTGAAAATTTCATGGTGAAATTTCCAACTTTTTTACGTAATATATCGGATATATAAGGCTAAACAACCCCGAGGATTGCACTTTTGTTGAAAAAGAAAGCTGTAAAAATTTGGCCAATATTGGCCAAAAATGGCATAGGTTAGTATGCCGATTTGCTTCTTTTTTACATGAAATGTTGATGGTGAAATATCCTACTTTTAATGCAATATATAGCATACTAATGCTAAACAAAAGGGAGGAATTAACTTTTGTTGAAAAAGAAAGCTGTAAAAATTTGTCCAATATTGGCCAAAAACGGCATAGGTTAGTTTGCCGATTTGCTTCTTTTTTACATGAAATGTGCATGGTGAAATATCCTACTTTTAATGCAATATATAGCATACTAATGCTAAACAAAAGGGAGGAATTAACTTTTGTTGAAAAAGAAAGCTGTAAAAATTTGGCCAATGTTGGCCAAAAACGGCATAGGTTAGTTTGCCGATTTGCTTCTTTTTTACATGAAATGTTCATGGTGAAATATCCTACTTTTAATGCAATATATAGCATACTAATGCTAAACAAAAGGGAGGAATTAACTTTTGTTGAAAAAGAAAGCTGTAAAAATTTGGCCAATGTTGGCCAAAAACGGCATAGGTTAGTTTGCCGATTTGCTTCTTTTTTACATGAAATGTTCATGGTGAAATATCCTACTTTTAATGCAATATATAGCATACTAATGCTAAACAAAAGGGAGGAATTAACTTTTTCTTGGAAAATGTAGCTATGAAAATTTGGATGATTTTGGCATAAAACTGCATAGGTGCCCTAATCCTTACTACCCCAACCCTTAGCCCTAACCCCTAAACCCTAGCCCCTAACTCTAAACTTAACCCCTAACCCTACCCTAAACCCCTAACCCTTACTCTAACCCGCACCCTAACCACAACCCGTACACCTAATTCTAACCCCTAACCTAATTCCTAAACCTAATCCCAAACTTTCGATGTAAAGCTTTCGTGACTGCAGGGATTCATCTTCTTGGTTCTTTCGGTAAAGTCACGTAGAAGGGAAGTAATAAAATAATAAAAATAAAACAATTCTCACGACGTTTTGGCCACAACGCAAGCAGCCGTCCTCAGGTGAAACCAGGTCTGTCGAGGCGACAGCGTCAT
Organism: Lampetra fluviatilis; assembly: GCF_964198595.1. Lineage (NCBI taxonomy): Eukaryota > Metazoa > Chordata > Hyperoartia > Petromyzontiformes > Petromyzontidae > Lampetra > Lampetra fluviatilis. The sequence goes on from NW_027620956.1 coordinate 41,567, forward strand.
TCAGACGTCATTCAGACGCTGTCTCCCCGACAGACCTGGTTTCACCTGAGGACGGCTGCTTGCGTTGTGGCCGAAACGTCGTGAGAATTGTTTTATTATGTTTTATTTTTATTATTTTATTACTTCCCTTCTACGTGACTTTACCGAAAGAACCAAGACGATGAATCCCAAACCCCAATTGATATGCCTTTAAACGTGTCTCAGCGAGATGAGTTGAAGTGTATATGGCGCGATTCTGTCGGGTAGAGTCGAAGGTCACACACCACTTGCTTGTTGTGTGACTTGTGGAACCGGGGCGGCATTTTGCATTGAAGTCAATGATGGCTGTGATTGTTGCCGATTTGAAGCGCTCTGTTTGGGAATGCAGTGCGTTTCACTATTTCAGCACCGATGTTCACCAAATATGCAACGGTGTAAACGTATGGGACAGCTTGGGATGTCAATGCAGTAGTTTGTTACTTGAAAATCCGTGAAGAAATAAAGAATTGCGGAGCAAATCGGCCGCAGAGTTTAGTTTTTTTTTCTCCCGGCGTTTGACGTGTTACGTGTGCCCTCTAGTGGACAAGTGCAGTACCACAAGCATTCAATTCGTGGTGACGTCTGCTATGTGGTGGACATGTGCAGTGTAGGCCAACACAGTTCGCCAGCAGTTGCCGCTGTCAGGCGTCACCCCGCGTGTTCCGCGCAGTTGTGAGTCGCTGCTGCTGCTGCTGCGTCCTGGCGTGAGTCCCAAGCGGGTTGGCGGCGATGAAGCCGTGAAGACGCCGCACAGCGCCACTGCTTCTGTCACCGCGCCAGGCGCTGCAGTGGTACCACGTGACCACACGGTGGCGATACAGCACCATGTTGTATTATATTCATATTCTTAGGTTTTTTCGGTAAAGTCACGTAGGTACAAAATTAATAAAAGTAAAATAAAAATAACTTTTATTAAAGAAATAAAATTATTAAAAGTTAAATAAAAATAACTTTTATTAAAAAATTCAAATTAATAAAAGTTAAATAAAAATAACTTTTATTAAAAAATTAAAATTAATAAAAGTTAAATAAAAATAACTTTTATTAAAAAATTAAAATTAATAAAAGTTAAATAAAAATAACTTTTATTAAAAAATTAAAATTAATAAAAGTTAAATAAAAATAACTTTTATTAAAAAATTAAAATTAATAAAATAAAAATAACTTTTATTAATTTTAATTTTTTCCCTACGTGACTTTACCGAAAAAACCTAAGAATATGAATCCTTGCAGTCACGAAAGCTTCACATCTAGAATTGTATCATATTCTTGGTTCTTTCGGTAAAGTCACGTAGAAGGGAAATAATAAAATAATACAAATTATCACGACGTTTCGACTGCAAGAGATAGGGAGCCGGTTCCTACAGAGAGTCTGTGGGGCAATGTTAAGAGATAGGAAGCCGGTTCCTACAGAGAGTCTGTGGGGCAATGTTAAGAGATAGGAAGCCGGTTCCTACAGAGAGTCTGTGGGGCAATGTTAAGAGATAGGAAGCCGGTTCCTACAGAGAGTCTGTGGGGCAATGTTAACATGGAACCGGCCACCCGAGTTGGATTCCCGCTCACGGCCAAGACCGTGACGATGATCTGAACTGGTCTGGGGCGTCGTCTCGGTCAACTCAGCCTCAAACGAGCAGCAGCTGGTGTAGCGGTGTGTAGCGGTGTGTAGTGAACATCGCCACCGCGTGGACAAAGATGGCTGGGCGTGGTGCTGGACACGCACCCCTCGTGTGCCAGTGGCGGCCATTATGGGCGCCGCTACTCGCCAACAGCACTTGCTGCTACAGCCTTGTGCGAGCTACCTGGGGCATCTTTGAGTGGGGAATGGTGACGCAGTAGTGAGCGCACGCTAACACGAACAGCACTTGTCCCAACAGCCTGCTGGAGGGTACCTGGGGGAGCTTTGTCTTGGATGAAGCGAAACCGTGATACTGGTGGAGGCCGTGCGAGTAGCGAAAAAAGCGGCACATGGAACCCACCGATTAATTCACGTCGAATCTTTTACCGTACAAAACGAAAAGTCATAATCATGAACGGTAAATCCAGCCAGCTACGCGCTAAAGCAAATGTCATCCAATTCCACAGCGACAGGGGGGTAGCGACCCTTCGGGATTACTACAAACCGACACGAACACTCACGATGGGCATCCAGATAACCACAGCGGACCGGGTCACAGCCACAAAGCAACAACACTGAAACCTACGGGAGCCTCAGTCTGGCTCTGTGATTAACACGGAGCCCTATGGGAGCCTTAGCCTGGCTCTGTGAGCCTCAGTGATTAACACGGAGCCCTATGGGAGCCTTAGCCTGGCTCTGTGAGCCTCAGTGATTAACACTGAACCCTGCGGGAGCCTTAGCCTGGCTCTGTGAGCCTCAGTAATTAACACGGAGCCCTATGGGAGCCTTAGCCTGGCTCTGTGAGCCTCAGTGATTCACACGGAAACCTGCGGGAGCCTTAGCCTGGCTCTGTGAGCCTCAGTGATTAACACTGAACCCTGCGGGAGCCTTAGTCTGGCTCTGTGAGCCTCAGTGATTCACACTGAACCTGACTCTTTTACACTGACCAGACTAGACGTCGTAGAACAAGAGGGGGGAGGGGGGGTGGAAGGTATCCACACTTTACCCCACCACTACCGCTGTGGCAGGGGTAACGATGCGTTAACCGGGTCCCATATCTCACAGAGAGGGACCCCGTGCCCATCACACCTGGGCAGCGGCTCAGACACCGCAAGCCAACAACCCTGGCGTGGACATGTCCCTGCGCTCAACCAACGCTGCCGAGATAACAAGCCCAGAAGGCCGTGAGGCTCATGGGATGTATGAAGAATACTTTGTCATTTACGTGACGCAGATCTAAAGGTGAATTCTGGTCTACCGGTCTACCGGTCTACACGTGTCTAAGTGTCTACTGGTCTAAGTGTCTACTGGTCTAAGTGTCTACTGGTCTAAGTGTCTAAGTGTCTACACCTCTCTGTGTCTACTGGTCTAAGTGTCTAAGTGTCTACTGGTCTAAGTGTCTAAGTGTCTACTGGTCTAAGTGTCTACTGGTCTAAGTGTCTACTGGTCTAAGTGTCTACTGGTCTAAGTGTCTACTGGTCTAAGTGTCTAAGTGTCTACTGGTCTAAGTGTCTACTGGTCTAAGTGTCTAAGTGTTTACTGGTCTAAGTGTCTAAGTGTCTACTGGTCTAAGTGTCTACTGGTCTAAGTGTCTAAGTGTCTACTGGTCTAAGTGTCTAAGTGTCTACTGGTCTAAGTGTCTACTGGTTTAAGTGTCTAAGTGTCTACACCTGTCTGTGTCTACTGGTCTAAGTGTCTAAGTGTCTACTGGTCTAAGTGTCTAAGTGTCTACTGGTCTAAGTGTCTAAGTGTCTACTGGTCTAAGTGTCTACTGGTCTAAGTGTCTACTGGTCTAAGTGTCTACTGGTCTAAGTGTCTAAGTGTCTACACCTGTCTGTGTCTACTGGTCTAAGTGTCTACTGGTCTAAGTGTCTACTGGTCTAAGTGTCTACTGGTCTAAGTGTCTACTGGTCTAAGTGTCAAAGTGTCTACTGGTCTAAGTGTCAAAGTGTCTACTGGTCTAAGTGTCTACTGGTCTAAGTGTCTACTGGTCTAAGTGTCTACTGGTCTAAGTGTCTACTGGTCTAAGTGTCTACTGGTCTAAGTGTTTAAGTGTCTACTGGTCTAAGTGTCTAATGGTCTAAGTGTCTACTGGTCTAAGTGTCTACTGGTCTAAGTGTCTAAGTGTCTACACCTGTCTGCGTCTACTGGTCTAAGTGTCTACTGGTCTAAGTGTCTACTGGTCTAAGTGTCTAAGTGTCTACTGGTCTAAGTGTCTACTGGTCTAAGTGTATACTGGTCTAAGTGTCTAAGTGTCTACTGGTCTAAGTGTCTACTGGTCTAAGTGTCTACTGGTCTAAGTGTCTAAGTGTCTACTGGTCTAAGTGTCTACTGGTCTAAGTGTCTACTGGTCTAAGTGTCTAAGTGTCTACTGGTCTAAGTGTCTACTGGTCTAAGTGTCTACTGTTCTAAGTGTCTACTGGTCTAAGTGTCTAAGTGTTTACTGGTCTAAGTGTCTACTGGTCTAAGTGTCTAAGTGTCTACACCTCTCTGTGTCTACTGGTCTAAGTGTCTAAGTGTCTACTGGTCTAAGTGTCTACTGGTCTAAGTGTCTACACCTCTCTGTGTCTACTGGTCTAAGTGTCTAAGTGTCTACTGGTCTAAGTGTCTACTGGTCTAAGTGTCTACTGGTCTAAGTGTCTACTGGTCTAAGTGTCTAAGTGTCTACTGGTCTAAGTGTCTACTGGTCTAAGTGTCTACTGTTCTAAGTGTCTACTGGTCTAAGTGTCTAAGTGTTTACTGGTCTAAGTGTCTACTGGTCTAAGTGTCTAAGTGTCTACACCTCTCTGTGTCTACTGGTCTAAGTGTCTAAGTGTCTACTGGTCTAAGTGTCTACTGGTCTAAGTGTCTAAGTGTCTACACCTCTCTGTGTCTACTGGTCTAAGTGTCTACTGGTCTAAGTGTCTACTGGTCTAAGTGTCTACTGGTCTAAGTGTCTACTGGTCTAAGTGTCTAAGTGTCTACTGGTCTAAGTGTCTACTGGTCTAAGTGTCTAAGTGTTTACTGGTCTAAGTGTCTACTGGTCTAAGTGTCTACTGGTCTAAGTGTCTAATTGTCTACTGGTCTAAGTGTCTAAGTGTCTACTGGTCTAAGTGTCTACTGGTTTAAGTGTCTAAGTGTCTACACCTGTCTGTGTCTACTGGTCTAAGTGTCTAAGTGTCTACTGGTCTAAGTGTCTAAGTGTCTACTGGTCTAAGTGTCTAAGTGTCTACTGGTCTAAGTGTCTAAGTGTCTACTGGTCTAAGTGTCTACTGGTCTAAGTGTCTACTGGTCTAAGTGTCTACTGGTCTAAGTGTCTACTGGTCTAAGTGTCTAAGTGTCTACACCTGTCTGTGTCTACTGGTCTAAGTGTCTACTGGTCTAAGTGTCTACTGGTCTAAGTGTCAAAGTGTCTACTGGTCTAAGTGTCTACTGGTCTAAGTGTCTAAGTGTCTACTGGTCTAAGTGTCTACTGGTCTAAGTGTCTAAGTGTCTACTGGTCTAAGTGTCTACTGGTCTAAGTGTCTACTGGTCTAAGTGTCTACTGGTCTAAGTGTCTACTGGTCTAAGTGTTTAAGTGTCTACTGGTCTAAGTGTCTAATGGTCTAAGTGTCTACTGGTCTAAGTGTCTACACCTGTCTGCGTCTACTGGTCTAAGTGTCTACTGGTCTAAGTGTCTACTGGTCTAAGTGTCTAAGTGTCTACTGGTCTAAGTGTCTACTGGTCTAAGTGTCTACTGGTCTAAGTGTCTACTGGTCTAAGTGTCTAAGTGTCTACTGGTCTAAGTGTCTACTGGTCTAAGTGTCTACTGGTCTAAGTGTCTAAGTGTCTACTGGTCTAAGTGTCTACTGGTCTAAGTGTCTACTGGTCTAAGTGTCTAAGTGTTTACTGGTCTAAGTGTCTACTGGTCTAAGTGTCTACTGGTCTAAGTGTCTAAGTGTCTACTGGTCTAAGTGTCTACTGGTCTAAGTGTCTAAGTGTCTACTGGTCTAAGTGTCTACTGGTCTAAGTGTCTAAGTGTTTACTGGTCTAAGTGTCTAAGGTGTCTACTGGTCTAAGTGTCTACTGGTCTAAGTGTCTAAGTGTCTACTGGTCTAAGTGTCTAAGTGTCTACTGGTCTAAGTGTCTACTGGTCTAAGTGTCTACACCTGTCTGTGTCTACTGGTCTAAGTGTCTAAGTGTCTACTGTCTAAGTGTCTAAGTGTCTACTGGTCTAAGTGTCTACTGGTCTAAGTGTCTACTGGTCTAAGTGTCTACTGGTCTAAGTGTCTAAGTGTCTACTGGTCTAAGTTTCTACTGGTCTAAGTGTCTAAGTGTCTACACCTGTCTGTGTCTACTGGTCTAAGTGTCTACTGGTCTAAGTGCCTACTGGTCTAAGTGTCTACTGGTCTAAGTGTCTACTGGTCTAAGTGTCTACTGGTCTAAGTGTCTACTGGTCTAAGTGTCTAAGTGTCTACTGGTCTAAGTGTCTAAGTGTCTACTGGTCTAAGTGTCTAAGTGTCTACTGGTCTAAGTGTCTAAGTGTCTACTGGTCTAAGTGTCTACTGGTCTAAGTGTCTAAGTGTCTACTGGTCTAAGTGTCTACTGGTCTAAGTGTCTACTGGTCTAAGTGTCTACTGGTCTAAGTGTCTAAGTGTCTACACCTGTCTGTGTCTACTGGTCTAAGTGTCTAAGTGTCTACTGGTCTAAGTGTCTACTGGTCTAAGTGTCTACTGGTCTAAGTGTCTACTGGTCTAAGTGTCTACTGGTCTAAGTGTCTACTGATCTAAGTGTCTACTGGTCTAAGTGTCTAAGTGTCTACTGGTCTAAGTGTCTACTGGTCTAAGTGTCTACTGGTCTAAGTGTCTACTGGTCTAAGTGTCTAAGTGTTTAACACCTGTCTGTGTCTACTGGTCTAAGTGTCTACTGGTCTAAGTGTCTAAGTGTCTAAGTGTCTACACCTGTCTGTGGTCTACTGGTCTAAGTGTCTACTGGTCTAAGTGTCTACTAATCTAAGTGTCTACTGGTCTAAGTGTCTAAGTGTCTACTGGTCTAAGTGTCTACTGGTCTAAGTGTCTACTGGTCTAAGTGTCTAAGTGTCTACCAGTCTCGATGGGTTTACTGGCCTATGGGACTTCTGATTGGGGCTTCACTTCCCTGTCTCTGTCACTCTTGTGGCTGCCTCCAATCACCATCGCCACCTTCACCACCATCACCACCATCACCACCACTTCACCACCATCACCATCATCACCACCATCACCACCATCACCACCATCGCCACCATCGCCACCTTCACCACCATCACCACCATCATCACCACCATCACCACCATCACCACCATCGCCACCATCTGCCACCTTCACCACCATCACCACCATCATCACCACCATCACCACCATCACCACCATCGCCACCTTCACCACCATCACCACCATCATCACCACCATCACCACCATCACCACCATCGCCACCACCATCACCACCATCGCCACCATCACCACCGTCGCCATCAGCATCATCATAATTGCCACGGTCGTCATCATCAGCACCACCGTTATCTCCACCACCGTAATCACCACCAACATAGCCACCGTCACCACCGTCACCACCCTCGCCACCACCACCACCGTCACCACCGTCACCGCCGTCACCGCCGTCACCGCCGTCACCGCCGTCACCACCGTTATCTCCACCACCGTAATCTCCACCACCGTAATCACCACCAACATAGCCACCATCGCCACCAACATAGCCACCATCGCCACCAACATAGCCACCATCGCCACCACGCCATCACCATCACCACCACCACCACCGTAGCCCCCGACGTAGCCCCCGCCGCCGACGCCGCCGCCGCGGTACCGGCGGTAACCGGCGGCCGCTGCGGCCACGGCTCCCCCCCCCTC